>NC_053436.1:93298238-93574163 GCF_007990345.1 Gossypium hirsutum
ATTTGTGTTGCCCGAATCTATATAAAGAACTTTAATCATCAATTTCACACATTTCATATTTATTTATACTCAATTTACGTCCTAGGCAAAATTACCATTTTGCTCCTAACTTTTCCATAAATTCCAATTTCGTCCCTAGGCTCGGAAAATGAAATTCATGCAATTTACTCCCTATTCCAAGCCTAACCAAAATTTCAATATAAAATTTACGGAACATATTTTCTATAAATTTTAGAATTTTTCATCAATTTTCAAAACTTTACATTTTAGTCCCTAAATCATGTTTTTATCAAAAATCACTTTGTAAAAGTTGTTTATCTATCAACAACCTTCCATTTTCTACCATAAATTTCTAATTTTCAGCATATACATTAGTCACCTAATTTTCATACTTTCATAACTCTTCAAATTGATCCCCCAAATAGATAGATTAAGCTATTCTGGTTTTAGATATATCAAAATTACTAAAAACGGGACAAAAAAACTTACCCAATTAAGCCATGAAAGTTTCTTCTCTCTCTTCTGGGGTTTCCATGTATTTTTGGGGAAGAATATGAGAAAATAAGATGATAATTCTTTTATCATATTTTAATTAATTAAATTATTTCAATTTCCAATTTAATCCTTGCCCTTTTTCTAAATTTCTATGGATGAGTCACTAAAATATCTACATACTTTTCTTTAATGGTCTAATTACTATATAAGGACCTCAAGTTTTGAATTCCATAGTTATTTAATCCTTCTAGCTACTAGAATTTAACTTTTGCATTTTATGCGATTTAGTCCTTCTCGTAATTAAGCACATATTCGATAAAATTTTCTTATCAGAATTTTCACATGACATTTCTAACATATCACGGACCACATAATAAAATAAAAATAAATTTTATTTTTGGATCGGATTTGTGGTCCTGAAACCACTGTTCCGATTTTCACTAAAAAATGGGTTGTTACATCCCCTATTAGATTTTACTCTAATCCGGTAGATTTATGTCGTCCTATTTCTAGGATTGCATGCAACTTTGCTCAATTATGCTAGGACTACTCTTAAAAATGGACTTTTGCTCTACTAAAATAAGCACATTAAACTTGAATTAATATCACGGAAATAGTAAAACAAGAAATAATCATACATAATTGAGAATAAGAATCAAGTATTTATCATGTAAATCAAAACTCAAATAATAAAATTCATCATAAGTTTCATCCTCCTCAAGTATCTAGGGATTTAGTTCATAATCCTGAATAGAAACATCTCAAAGTTAGGATAACTGCAAGGCATAAAGAAACTCAATAAAACTCTGAAAGAAATTAAATGGAGATCTTTGATCTTGAGGGAGATCCGCTTCCGAGTTGATTCCAATGGCGTTCTTAGAGTATTTTCTTTGATCTTCTCTGAGTGCCCCCTTAAGTCTTCTTCTAATTGGTATTTATAGACTTTAGAGTGCTTAGAAAGCCTAAAAATTGGGCTTTCTACATTTCTGGGAAGCAGGGTGCAATAGCGACACGGGTTAGCACATAAGCGTGTGACTAGCCCGTGTGGAAATGCCCAAGCTGTGTAGATCCTGGAAACAGCTCTATTAGTTCGATTTTGGCTCTTTTTTCGCTCCTTTCGCTCCTAAATGCTCTTCTAAGTATAGAAACATGAATTTAAAGGATTAAGAGCATAAAATTCACTAATTTATATAATTAATCATCCAAAAACACATTAAGAATGAGATTAAAATATGTTACTTTTACAGCTCACCATTGACTCAAGTTAGATACTAAGTGCACCTAAACTATCACCTGTACGGTATTGATTTTCTAATAAAGACATATGCTCCAAGGAAAAATAGAGAGTAATATCGTAACATGTGCTTCATATGACATTTGCATTATTTGACCAATATGGGTAACTAAAGAATTGCTCATTTTTTATATCTATAATATATTAAAACTTTTGTATTCACAATTGTGTCTACAATATAGAACACAATTGGTCGACCTGTGAATACAACTAATGAGACACTAAAATGATCTTTCTATTCTTGAAAAAGACATACAATGCTCAAGTCTCTCTAAATGATTGTAGAATTTAGGCAATGAAATTGTAGACAATTTCCATCACGTGATGTTTGTTTTTAACGAGTGAATTAAGATTGGTTTCACATTGAACGATTTTGTAAATTCATTAATTTAATTCCACATTTATTTTTTTGTAAAATAAATTATTAAACGTGATAATCTTCATTATATGAATAATTAATAATAATAATAATAAAATCAGATAATATAGATAAAATGAAAAGATATAATAATTAATTATATAATTAATTGCCTGCCATATTAGTTCATAGATTAGTTTATTTCTCAACGTAGACCAAAGAGTTGGTGGCCCTACATCAGGATGACCAGAATTATATTTCTATTAAGGTAGCAGAAATTTTTTTGCATCGATTTTAAAAATCAGAGAAACACGCAACTTAAAAGAATAAGTTAACACGAAAAGCATAAAGTAGAACAAAAATATTTAATGCAGTAAAATAATAACATAAGCAGCAGCCATGCTATAGTTTAGTCGGTATAAATTGTTAGTAATACAAAAACAACAGAACACCATTCAAAATATTTGGCTAGAAAAGTGGCTACTCGATTGACTTCAAATTCGACATCTATATTATATATATATAATTATTTTGAATATATTATGTTGCAAGGAAAATGAATATAATATTATTCTTGTCCTTTGTATTTTAGAATTCCACAAAACTTACTAATCAAATCAGTCCCCTGGTTCCCTGCACGTGCTGTTGAATTGCTACTATAGTGAGCCAGCAATCATGACTCAAATTAAACGAGTTCATGAAAGTATCAACACAATTATAATATGAGAGATTATATAATAATGTGATTTATTGTTTAGATTACGGTGATAACCATTAATGTCATAAAATATTTATAAAATAATTTAACAATTAAAAGAATTTAATTTAAAATAATCCACATCGACTTAATTCATAAATTGGTTTATGAGCCAGTTGCGACCCAATCCAAGTTTGAATTAAATAATTTTAAATATATTTTAATTTAAATTAATTATACATTAATATAATTAATATTTTAAATAATGAAATTTCCTCAAGTTACCATATAGATATTGTCTTGATCAATTTCGTTGACTAATACATGCACTTATGAATCCAAATCAATTATATTTTCTTTTCCACAGTAAGTAGAGAAATTGCAGGAAACATCAGTTTTAAAATATTGAAATAATTATTTTTTGGGTGAAATGAAATAAAAATTTTAATCAGCAAGAGTAGGCTAACCACTCACAATCACTGATATATATTTATATTATCTAATTAAATAAATGGCAGATGTCACGTTTGAAATTTTGGACTAACCTATAAGCAAAATTGACTTCTACATTACTATATTACACTGAAGCCTGAAATAATTTGCTGTTTTAGGAATAAATAAAGAAAAAAACTACGTTCTGAAAAAGCAATCATCAACACCTACAATAAATTTTAACCCAGATAATAATATTTAAAATATTTCAGCTAGTAAAAAAATGTTAAAAATCAATTATTATTAGAGATAATATTTTATGCATTATTAAATCGTTGATGCATATCAATGAATCACATTAAATCATCTTATCAATAAGTAAAATAATAAAATCTTTCGATACTTATAAAATTAAGTTATATTTTTTTTAAATGTGTTACTATCACAATTTAAATTAAATTATAATTATTTTAAATGTATAATAATTATTAAAAAATTATATGTAATTTTTTAAATTAATATTTTTAAATTAAATATTATAATTATTTTAAAATGTGAATTTAGTAATATGATGAAAAATTACAATATTATTGATTATAGATAGATAATTATATTAAAATATTGATATAATATTTTTTAAATATTAATAATTTGTGCAATAAAAAATGCAATAAATTATTAAAATTTTGATAATTTACTGAAATTGGGCTGTATATCTAACAATCTTTCAAACTAATGACTTTCCTTAATAAAAAAAGAAAAGAAAAGAAATCAAATGTATTGCAATTTTCTATTCAATTTTGGTCAGAGGAGTCGGATTGGACTGAGAGTATATTTTCTGTAACAATCTTTCAAGGTAATCGACCCAAGCAAATTTGTCTGGATCTGCTGTCATGTAATATGTAATGACAGGCAAGTACTTTCTATAAATTCACAAAATGAAAGGCATTTAGCAATAAGCTTGTTTCTCTCTTCAATATTAATCTGGTCTTTGCTTTCCAGTTATGGAGCTTCAACTCCCTTCATTCCAAGTCCTCCTCAGCATCCTCCTTGTTTCCTTCTTCATATTCAGAAGTTTAAAGAAATCAAAACCCAAAAATCCCGACCTTAAGCCAATTCCAGGGCCGAGAAAATTCCCCGTGATCGGGAATTTGCACCAAATCGCTAGCCCATCACCCCACAAGACGTTGAGAGACTTGGCCCTGAAACATGGACCACTGATGCATCTCCAACTGGGGGAGATATCGACGGTGATAGTATCTTCACCGGAAGTGGCTAAAGAGGTGACGAAAACCCACGACATCAACTTCTCGTACAGGCCAGCCATGGAAGTTCCCAGGGTCTACACCTACGATTTCACCAACATCGCCTTTGCACCCTACGGGAACTACTGGAGATACCTTCGCAAAGTGTGCAACACGGAGCTGTTGACCGCCTCGAGGGTCCAGTCCTTTCGGTCTATAAGAGAAGCAGAGGTTTTAAATCTGGTGAAAACGATACATGAGAGCGAGGGGAAGCCGGTGAACCTTAGCGACATGATTTTCTCAATGACATATGGGATAGTTGCCAGAGCGGCCTTTGGGAAAAAATGCAAGGATCAACAGACTTACATTGACAGCATAACCGAACTCACAAAGTTGCTTTCTGGCTTCAGTTTGTCTGATTTTTATCCTTCCATTAAACCGCTTCAGCTTTTTAGTGGTATGAAGACCAAAGTTGAGAAGATGCATAAGGAGAATGATAAGATCATCGCGAACATCATTAAGGAACATAGAGAGAGAAGGGCCAGAGAAAAGAGCGGACAAGCAGAAGCTGAACAAGAAGATCTCGTTGATGTGCTCTTAAGGATTCAGGAGGAGAATGAGTTCCCCTTGGCTGACAAGAACATCAAATCAGTCATTGTGGTATGTTATTAACCCTTTGTTTATACTTGTCTGACCTTTTACCTTGTCTTCTTCTTCTTCAGACGTCCTTATTTTCCATTGAAAATGTTATGCTTGCCTTTCAGGACGTTTTTGGTGCGGGAAGTGAAACATCATCCACAACCGTGGAGTGGGCACTCTCCGAAATGATAAAAAATCCATGGGTGATGAAGGAGGCCCAAGCTGAAGTAAGGCGAGTTTTCGGACCAAAAGGAAACGTTGACGAAACAGGCCTTCATGAACTCAAATACTTGAAAGCAGTCATTAGGGAAACCTTCCGAATCCGCCCATCCGTGCCATTGTTGCTCCCAAGAGAATGTCACCAAGCTTGCGAAATTAATGGCTACCATGTCCCGGAAAAAACCAGAGTCCTCATTAACGCATGGGCCCTCGGAAGAGACCCTAATTACTGGAACGAACCCGACAAATTTAACCCTGAAAGGTTCCTCAATGGTTCAGTCGATTACACGGGAACAAATTACGAATTCATCCCATTTGGGGCTGGAAGAAGGATGTGCCCAGGGATCACCTTTGCCACACCCAACCTCGAGCTGCCTTTGGCCCATCTGTTGTTCCATTTTGACTGGAAGCTACCTAATGGAATGAAAGGGGAAGATCTTGATATGAGTGAGGTGTTTGGCATGACTGTCAAGAGGAAAACTGAACTTGTTCTTATTCCAACTCCATATCATGGATCTAAAATTGTTCATTAGAACCACAAAGATCATTTGGTTGGTTTCCTTTCAGTATCATATGTCCTAGTTGCCATGTTGTAACTTATACCCCTAAAACATAATACTTGTTCCTGTCAGGTCTTTGGTAAAACACAATAAGCTTACGCCGCCTATTTCTTTTTGTTAATGTTAATGAAACATGGAATAACCGGATTTGAACCGGTGCTTGGCCCTACTTTTGATTTTTTGATGTTAAATAAAGCTTGTAACTATTGCATTATTTAAATTATAATATTATAAAACCTAAGTTGTAATCTATTGATAGGGTATTTAGAAAAAAATCAAATTTTAATATTAATAAAATATCAATGTTATAATATTTTATTAATTCAAAATTGAAGTATTTGCTTTAGGTATTAACTTGAATTTGTTTTCAATTAAAGTGAATGATATTTATAAAAATATTTTTTTTTCAAATTAATTAATGAACAATTATAATTATAAATTTTATTACTATCTTCTATTATTAATGGGAGTGATTTACTGACATTGATGTAAAACTAAATTTGTTTTATATATTTTCGTAACTTTGTATATGATTAATATTTTAACAATTCAACGACCATATTCATGCTCTATTCATGTAGATCATACATGTTAAGTTTAGCGTAAATAAAAATGTAACGATCCAATTTTAGTCAAAGTCAAAAAATGCGCTTTCAAACCCAATTTCGTAAACCGAGTTAATGAAATTATGAATAAAAGAATTTATGCATTTAATATAAAAACATATTAATAGACGGTCGAGTAATTTAATCGAGAAAATCATTAATTATAGTACAAGGACTAAACTGTAAAAGGACAATCGCTGTTAAGTTTTAAGTTAGACTGTAACACCCTATACCCTGCCTAGTCACCAAGCACGAATATCAAGATGCCACACCACTGTCACACATCACACAAATTATAAAATGTCACATTAATAGGCAATCATCCTCTTTGTTAGAGTTCTTACAAATTTTTAAGTCAAGCATATATTAATCATCATTAAAACATGTCAAACTACTTCAAACAAACTTATAATATCAATTAAACATGCATTAGAGCCACTTATCAAAATTCCAAAATAAGTTACATAGGTATAGATACTGACACAAATATATCGATATTTCTCTTAAATGGTATCAATACCGATTGGAAAATCGATACCAAAACAACATTCTGTTTCTCGTCTAAAAGTCAATCACAGAATTTATCAGTACTTTTATTAAATTATCGATCATTTTAACCTCAGTTTCGATACTCGTGGTAAGGTATCAATACCAAATTACAATATTGACTTCTTGCACATTGAAATATCACAGAGGTATCGTTTTTATAACCCGAATATTGATACCTCTACTCTAGACCACAAAAATTCAACACATCTAAGCATTTAATCCATTCCAACAAATTTATTCTCAACATGGATCATTTACTTCCTTAAACCTGTGAAAAATAGAACTTCAACAATGACAATGTATCGCAAAGAAAAGAGAAAGAAAAATAAAGAACACAGATTTTTATATGGAAAACCTTTCGAGAAAAAAACACGGGCAGAGGAGAAGATAATTCACTATGTAGAATTTGAATGAGTACAAGAAGAGTAGACTATGTCTATTTCTAGGCTTGTAAAACCATATTCTAATAGAAGGAGTGTAGTAAGTTTGAAACACCTTATTCTAATCAAAACCAAATAAATGAAGTGTAATAAGGTTGAAAAACCTTGTTCTAAAATAAAATAAGAGTAGTTCTATATGAATTTTACTTTTATTTTATTTTACCACTTTATTTTATTTTAACAAGGATTCGAGTCACTCAATTCTAACAATCTCTACCTTGACATGAATTCTCAATAAATATGTTCTTCACCACAAACTCTCAACAAACAAGTTCTCCACCTCTTCCACGAAACCCCTTAAGGGTTATGTTTCAACAATGAACACCAACCAAGTCTAAGAAATGCTCTTGGTTATTGGAAGTGACTTAGTCATCATATCTACAAGATTTACATGAATACTAATTTTGCTTACAACAAAATCACCATGAACAAATAATATCACGAACAAAATGATACTGAACATCAATGTGCTTTGTTCTCTCATGAAACATTTGATCTTTTGTAAGGAAAATGGCACTTTGACTGTTACAAAATATTATACTGATTTGAAGGTCTTCATTGAGTTCACTAAAGGGTCCTTTCAACTGAATGACTTCTTTACAAGCCTTATTAATTGCCATGTACTCAGCTTCAGTGGTAAACAAAACAACTGTAGTTCGTAAAGTGGATTTCCAACTGATTGCACAACCTTTGATTGTAAAGACATAACCTGTGAGAGATCTTCTTCTATCAAGGTCTCCAGCAAAATCACCATCGACATACCCAATGACTCCATCTCTAGTTCTTCCAAACTATAAGCAAACATCAGTAGTACCTCGTAAGTATCTTAAAATCCACTGAACTACTTTCTAATGCTTTTTACCGAGATTCGCTATGTACATGCTAACTGCACTAACTGCATATAATAAATCTGGACATGAATAAACCATAACATACATGAGAGATCCCACTATACTAGAATATGGAACATGTGATGTGTACTCAATCTCATCATCTGATTGTGGAGACAAAGCTAATAAAAGTCTAAAATGAACTACTAAAGGAGCATTAATAGGCTTAGCACTTACATATTGAACTTACAAAGAACTTTCTCAATGTATCCCTTCTGACTTAGGTACAAATTACTTGTTTTTCTATCTCTGAGAATCTCTATACAAAGTATTTTCTTTGCTAGTCCCATATCTTTCATCTCAAATTCTTCACTAAGCTAGGATTTGACCTTTCTTATCTTTCTTTTATCTTTCGCTGCTATCTACATGTCATTAACATAGAGGAGTGGATACACAAAAGAACCATCACTGTTTTTCTTAAAGTAAACACAAATGCCAAAGATACTTCTTTTGAAATCATGAGAAGTCAAAAAGAAATCAAACCTTTTGTACCACTGTCTTAGTGATTGTTTCAAACCGTAAAAGGGACTTTTTCAGTAAGCAAACATAGTCCTCTTTTTCTGAGATTATAAATGTAACACCCAAACCCGGCCTAGACATTATGGCTGAGTCTGTGATGTCACATTGGAGTGTTTTCCAAAACATTTACTGATAAAAGATCTGTTCTTGATAAACACTTTTTGGATTTGTAAAAGAAAGGTTAGGAGGCCTAGCTCATTGTGAAAACTCAAGTTGTTTAGGTAAAATATTATTTAAACTAGTTTATTACTAACTTTAAAATTGTGTTTGTTACGGAAGCTTTTAAAACGTGTTGCGTGAGCGTGGTGTTTTTGGAGAAATATTTGTTTATATTTTCACGTTTTCAATACTAACAGGTGTAATATAAAAATAGGATAATTAAATCTACCAAATTAAGTAAAAATTGACCTTATTACATAATAAAAACCCAATATAAAATCTCAATTATAAGAAAAGAAATAACTAGGTCGAGTGGCCACCTCTGAGTCCTCCGTCGCCTTGATCCGTCTAAGCTTGGGGATTTGCTGCACAAATGACATATGGGTGAGTTTACGAAAACTCAGTGTGCAAAAACCCAAAATAACAAACAATTAGAGTAATGAAAATTGGGCCTAAGCCCTTTTAATATCAGTTAGGAGCATTAACCCCCTTTTTAGTAACAGTAGCAATCTGGGCCTTAGCCCATTTCAGTGATAAAAGCAGTCTAGGCCTTAGCCCATATCAGTATAGTATGCAGACAAGGAATCCTACCCAATCCATCCGCTACACACCAACTCCGTACCAGCCCTACAGACCATGTGGGGACAAAATCGACCCACCCAACCCTACATACCAAAACGTACTGTATTTGGTACTAAGCAGTATTTGCAGCAGAGCTGCTAGTAACAGGCTTATAGCCTTTCAGTACACTTCCTCCAAAACATATATCCCACCCCATGTAATGCAACATAATATCATATGTGTATACAGAAGTGTCATGCTCAAAACAGTCATATATAATATAGGGGTATTTCAGTCAATTTACCTTATAGGGGTATAAAGGTCATTTCATCAGAATGGGGTCTAAGTGTACTTACTGATCCAACAGTAGGTCCATAGTAGTTTTGAGTGACCCATGCAACCTTATCAGTCAATTAGTGGTATTGGGCCTTTAGCCTATATTACGAGCCCAGCTGGGTGTAGGAATACCGGTACCCCCATGGCACAGTGGAAAATTTTATATATATACATTCCGACGATCCAAACCATTGATCCATGTGTGAGGAACGAATCGGGGTAAAAAAGTTTCGAAATTACCAAAATTTCAATTTGAGTAGACAGTGAAGCCTCGGCAATGAGAATACTATTTTGATTTCGAATCCAAGCCGCAATCCTTATGATCCCGACCTCTACGCAATCCACCCAGTTGACAATAAATAGAAGAAATCCCCAAAAACTATTTTCAGAGATATTTTTTTTTGCTTGACGACTGCTAGACCTAATAGCAAAGCTTCGGGTTTGTATATATATATTCACTTTTTAGGGTTTCTTTCCCTTTCTGTATATAACTTCCCTTATAATTGGTATGTATATAACGAATTAAATTTTAATCCAAACATAATAATCATAATTAAAATAAATAAATATAATAATATTTTAACCGAAAATTATAATTACATTAATTATAATAAAAATTTCGGTAAACTATATTTATTTAAATTTATATACGAACCAAATTCATATATTAATAGAATTATGTTCTCATTATGTGTACAACATCCTTGTACATATAATATGTTCGATATTTGATTGCCCAATTAAATTAATTCTATAATTAATTTAATTTATGTGACAACCAAACGCAATACCAACTATGTTTTATTTCGTTCATTTCAACCATAGGGTATGACCCTGTAGGTTCTTGTAACGTTAGCAGTAATACTAGAACGATTCTAATGTTACAAACAATCAGTGGCATCTAGCAATGCATCATTGCTACCTAAGTTACAAGAAGTCATGATTCGACATAACCATCTCATGATTGATCTTTGGGCATACTCTTACACTGGGCCCATACTCTCGTATGGCCTATATAGCCCAAAAATGGCCTCAGTCATGTAGTTCACACAACCTGGCCCACAATTTACCATATTTTGTGCATTTTCACCATGTGGGCCCACATGGCCTAATTCGGCCAAGAATGGCCCAATACCATTTTGGCCCATGAAAACGCTCATGGCCATTCCGTTGACATCACAGTATCGTTTTACTACTAGGCCTGCCACACGGGAGGCCATACACTCGAGTGGTGCTGATAACCCACTTTTCGGCTTTCAGCTTTTGCTATCTGCATCTAATGATAGTGTTCACACACACCTGTTATGAAGTTGTAGCCGAAATGCCGCCGAGATCCAGAACCTATGGTTAACCACAACCTCTCATTAGTCTCAAACCCTTGATAATCCAATACCATAAAATTGAAATTGCCTCAACCAAATCATGCACTTACCAATCAATAGTCGCAACCTTCCCTTGTTCTAACTCCACGTACTCTTTTCAATGCTTTACCTTCACAAGTACAATTAGCCAACTCATAAACATCTATAATTCTACAAAAATATAACTAAAACTTAACCTTTACCGATAGAGAAATTATCAGTTGTAAAGGAAAAGTAATCGACCCAACCTTTTCTTATTAAAATCGAGGCCCTAGCAACATTCGACAAAATCACTATGTTACAAGTCAATACTTTAGGTGAAAAAAGAGAATGAAAGAGAAGGGTACATCCGGCCCACAAAGGAAGAAGTCGTCATTTCTTGAGAAGAAAACTTACCAGAACTTAGCCAAGACCCCACGTCTAGAAGTAGCCTGAATGGTCAAAACGAGAAGTACCCCCAAAACCCTTAGCAAAAAATAGCTATTCAGAAAAGGGAAAAACTCCTAAAACGCAAGAAGGAAAATGAAAGTGCTAAACTGACCAAATGAGGTGTATGACCCCTAGGCTGAATTCATGAGTGCTTAGAGTCCCCATTCGACTAACTTCCCACAACTTCAAATCCCTTGATTTGCTCTTAAAAACTCTCCTCCTATCTCTCCTCAACTTCCCCCTACTGACTCTCCATGATTGATGCAAACTCCCCTCCCTTATCAGTGTTTTAGTCAACCATTACTACCTCCCCAAAGCAAGCAGTAAAAATAATCTCCCTCATGCATGAGCAGGGATTCGAACCTCAGACTCATTGCACACTCCACACGCCACCTACCACTAGGCTAGCATGCTCACTTTGTCATGACCTACTCACATTAATTTAAAAGTCTACTAGCAACCGACAAGGGTTTGTTCAAATAAAACAAAAATTTTACTCAAGCCAAGACTTGAACCTATAACTTCTCAGACACTCCCAGAGCATTAAATCACTAAGCCAGACAGACCTTCATGTTGCAAACACACAAAGTAATTATGACAAGGTTTTCGGGATTTGGAGCGTTACAATAAAACCCTTTGATTGTTGCATGTAAATATCCTTTTTAAGTTCTCCATGTAAAAATACAGTTTTACATCTAACTGCTCAAGCTCCAAATCATGCATGGTTACAATACCAAGCAAAACTTAAATTGAACTATGCTTCATAATTGGGGAGAACACATCTGTGAAGTCCACTTCTAGAATTTGACTATAACCCTTTTGCAACAAACCTTACTTTATATCTGGGTTCTTCAACTCTTAGAGTCCATTATTTCTTTTTAAACACTTATTTACAATGAACAACCTTTTTAAATTTAGGAATTCACAATATCCCATGTTTGTTTTTATGGAGAGATTCCATCTCCTCTTGTATAGAAATCATCCACTTTTCTGAGTCTTCACAGCTAATCGCCTTGGAATAATTTGATGGCTTTTGGTTTGCATCTATATCTTTAGCCACATTTAAAGCATAAGCAACTAGATTAGCCTTGATATATTTCTTTGGAGGTTTAATCTCTCTTCTAGTTTTATTTTTGGCGATAGAGTATTTTGGTAAAGAAGGAACTCTATTCTAAATTTCTGTACTGGCTTGAAGAGTCAACTCTGTTGTAGATTCTAGATTAATTTGATGCTCCGCCTGCTTTGTTTTTCTTTATTGGAAGAGTCTTTAAGAGATAAGTTAGGTAGCATAATAGTTTCATAAAAAAAAATCTTTGCTAATCACAACTTTTCTATTTTCAGGACACCATAACTTATCCTCTTTTACACCAACCTTATAACCAAGAAAAACACATTTAATAGATCTTGGTTCCAATTTTCCATTATTAACATGAGCATACGCACGACACCCAAAGATCTTTAAATTAGAATAATCAGCAGGATTACCAGACCATACCTCTTGTGGAGTCTTTTTCTCAATGGCAACAAATGGAGATCAGTTGATCAAAAAGCATGCAGTAGTGTAACAGTCCGGTTTAGACCCTAGTCGAAATAGTGGTTTCGAGACCATAAATTAAAATCAAAAAAATATTTAAATATTATTTTATGTGCTTAAAATATGTGAATTGACATGGGTGAAAGTTTCGTATGAAAATTCGATCATTTGTGTGCTTAATTTGATAAAAGGACCTAATCGCGTAAAATGTAAAAGTTGCATGCTATATGTTAAGTGTACCTATTTGTTATGTCTTATTAAATGAGAGGTCCTTATGTTGTTATTTGACCATTGAGTTTATGAATGGACATTAATAACCATCCATTAAGTGGTTTTATAATGAATTAATAAAGGTTAAATTGGTAAAATGTATATTGATGATAATTTAATTAATTAAAAGCATGAAAATCAAGCCATTATCATTCACTATTGCCAAAAATTAAAAGAAAGAAAATCTCTCTCATCCAACTAGGGTTTCGGCACTTATTTTGACTAAATAGGTATGTGTTTTTGACCGATTTTTGATAATTTCTACGTTTTTGTGATCGTTGCTTAGAGTTCTATCAAGCCCATGTTTGAAATTCTGATTTTGTTGATGATTTTTAGTTATGCCATTGTTGATAATGTGAGCTTTGTAAAGTTGGATGATAATATATTACTAAGTTTTGTTTTTGAATTTTTGATGAATTTGAGTAATTTGGACTAAATTGTGAAATTTATAAATTGAGAGACTAAAATGTGAAATAAATGAAACATATGGGCTTATATGAATACTATTAGAATTCGGTCTAACATGGGTATATGCAAATTTTGTGTAGTTTGTGATTTTTGTGATTAGGGATAAATTGTCAAAATATAAAAATATGATGGCTAATTTGTAAAATGCCCTAAATGTGTATTTGTGGATTGATTTGAATGATTTGGTGAATAAAAGGGTTAAATTTGAATGTGTTTAGATCAAGTACAAAAGAAAACAGAATTAGATCGGGGGAAAAGGAAAGCATTGAATAATCGCTCGTTTCCGTTCATATCCGTACGAGGTAAGTCTATATACAAATAAATGTGTTTGTAATGGTTTACTTATGTTTAAATGCTATTGAGCAATGCTGAATGGCTTATTGAATTTAATATGAGATATCCGAGAAAGTATCAACAAAGTTTCAACGTCCGAAAAGCCCTATACGGACCATAGGAATAGTTAGGATAATATGTCATGACATAGGATTCTGATATGTGTTATCAATTAAGACCATGTCTGGGACGTTGGCATCGATTTGTTATTTTCATGTAAGACCACATCTGGGACATTGGCATCATATTTGATTTTGTGTAAGTCCCTATTTGGACAGTGGCATTGATATTTGATTACATGTAAGACCACGTTTGGGATGTTGGCATTGTACGAGCTTTCTGAGCTATCCACGTATCCTTATGATTCTGAATGGTTCAATGGGCATTCCAAGAAATGAATGATTATATGTGATGTATATCCAATTTAGGTACATTTGACATGTATACTATGTTTGAGAATAAAATGTAAGTATATGTACAAGTGATGATATATGTTATAAGTATGAGAAAATATGCTATATGGGTAAATGAATTGGAAATATGTTAAATGTATATGAACTATGTGGTTTGAGATAGTATTTTACCATGGGGTATATTTAATTTGATGATGCTTTCATGTTTTGAATGTTAAGTTTATTTTTATATGGCTTACTGAGCTTTTGAATGCTTACTTTGTGTGTTTTTCAATTGTTTTATAGATATCAAAGCTACCGGAAGCTCGAGGATCATCATCACACTATCGAGCCTTATTTTGGTATCTTTTGACATTGTGAATATAAAAGTATGGCATGTATAGGCTAGAAGTATTTGGATATGTTTTGTAATGTATATATCATGCCATGTGATATGACTAGTTTGTGTTTGAACTTATGGTTTAATTTTGGTATATGATATGTGATGCAAATATGCCATTATAATGTGCATTTGGTTGGCTAAAAGAAATGATCAATTTGGTACATTTTGGTATGTGAATATTTTAGAATTGGGTAAGAATTTGGTATGAGAATGAATGGAATGTATCCAAGGTTATAAACCATATGTTTTGGTAAGTTTTAGCTTATGAAATGGCATGAATTGTTATGTGTTATGAATATGAGATTGGTTGATAATGATATGACATGATTGGTGTAAGTATTAGCTGTGAAATGGTTGAGCATTTGGTATACAAATGATGTTTAATTGTTGCTTGTAGGGAGGAACCTTAATGGGTGGCATTTTGGCCTTGTAAATGGCCTATTTTTGCCCACACGGGAATTGACACGGACGTGTGTCTCAGCCGTATTGCTCGAGGGCCATTTTAAAATGAGCCTGGGCAGACCACACGGTCGCACACACGGGTGTGTGCTAGGCCATGTGGCCAAGTCAATTTCAACCACGGGTTAGACGCACGGGCGTATGACTAGCCGTGTGATCCAAGTCAGTAGCCTCCCTAATTTTCACACTCCTTGGCACACGTTCGTGTCTTCTGGCCTTGTGGACAAGTCAGTATGTATGCCCTGTTTTGACATGGCCTAGACGCACGGGCGTGTCTAAAGCCATGTAAGGCACATGGCCTATTCACACGGGCATCTGACCTGTACAATTTTGAAAAAATTTTAAGTTTTAAAAAATTTTGTATGAACTCGGTTTAGTCCGAAACCCTTTCTATACCATGTTTAGGGTCTCGTTGACATATGTAAGGGACTCTGTAATGATGTGTAACAGCCCGATTTAGGGCCTAGTCAGAACAGTGATCTTGAGTCCATAAATCTAAAGTTAAAAAATTTATTTTATTACAATTATGAGGTTGTAACATGATTATATTAGTGCATAAAAAATTTGGTGAGTTAATTTTAATGTTTGTGAGCCCGATTGCAAAAAAAGACTAAATCGCATAAAAGGTAAAAGTTACTTTTTAGTACCCAAATGTGTTAAATAGCTAGAGAACTAAAATTAGGGGATTTTAAAGAGTAATTTGACCCCTAAAAGCAAGGTGGCCGGCCATAGGAAGCAAAATTGGTCAAATAGTCAAAGTTTAGGTGAATGATGTCATGAGTTGGTGATAAAATAATGCCTAAAAAGCCTAGCTATTATTTTATTTTTCTCCATTTCTTCTCCTCACCAAAAATATCATCAGAAGAGGGGTTTTTGAAGCTTTGAAATTTCAGCAACTTATTACCTCAACAAGTAAGTGATTCCCATGTCCCTAGTTAATATTTTTTGCACTTT
This sequence comes from Gossypium hirsutum, assembly GCF_007990345.1. Classification (NCBI taxonomy): domain Eukaryota; kingdom Viridiplantae; phylum Streptophyta; class Magnoliopsida; order Malvales; family Malvaceae; genus Gossypium; species Gossypium hirsutum. The sequence goes on from NC_053436.1 coordinate 93,314,839, forward strand.
TGAGACCCTTGAAGCATAAGCTTTCAAATAAGGGGTCTATTTTGCAAAATGATTGAGATTTTAGGGTTTTTTCATGTGGATTTGTGATGTTTTCTAAGTTTTTATGGAAGAATATGAGTCCTATTTGTGACATAAACAACTTTTGTGAAAGGTATTAGCATGAAAACACCTAAAGGGACTATTTTGTGTAAGTTGCAAAATAGGTGATATGAGTGTGAAATAGTGAGATTTTGGGATTGCTATAGCAGTAAAAAGAGTTTAACTAGGCTTGAAATATAAAGAAATTTGATAAAAATTGATTTTCGAGCATAGAGGTAAAATGGTCATTTTGCCAAAGATTGGGGGCAAAATGGTCATTTTTCCAAAGATGTGAATTTATGATTCTCTAATTGTAATTAGTGATTAAATGTGTGCATTTTGTTATTATAGATCAAGATTTGCCAAAAATAAACCTAGACCGGGGCAAAGCCAAGCAATTCAACTAAACAGACTCGTCAAGTATATTTTGTAAATCGAGGTAAGTTGTATGTTGATTGTGATTTTGTGTGATAAGTTTTATAAATTTATAATTAATCATTCTTGAAACTAACTATTATCACGATGTAGGCAAGTGTACCTATCGAACAGTAGTATAATTTTAGCAAGACCAGATTATCGAACCCAAAGGAACTAAAAGTACTAGTAATGACTGTCTTTTTATTATCTAGCCTAAGAATAATGGGGTTTGTTTTAACTAACTAATTAACTAAACAAGAATTCTCAGGAAATAGAATTGGGGAATTACTTTTGGAAAACGATTGAATTAAGACAATACCTAAGGAAAAATCCACCTAGACTTCACTTGTTATTCTGACTCCGAATCGGACGATTTATTCATTTGACTTGTTCCGTAGGAATCCCTAAGTTATATTATTATCCCTCTCGAGACTAACAACGTCTAACCCTAGGTTAAATAATTGAAATCTCTTTCTAATTAACTCCCTAGGGTTGCATTAACTCAATTTATGGATCCCCTTATTAGGTTTCACCCTAATCTGGCAAAATCTTGTCACCCTATCTCTAGGCATGCAACCAACTCCGCTTAATTATGACAAATGTACTCTTAGACAGGGTCTATTCCTCCTCTGAATAAGAGCTTAACTTGAATCAATATCCTAGAATATCAAGACAAGAATTAAGAACACATAATTAAGAATAACTTAAATATTTATCATACAATTCAAAAAATAATAATAAGATTCGTCTTAGGTTTCATTCCCTTTAGGTATATAGGGGATTTAGTTCATAACTAAAAAGGAAAACATCTCAGAAGAATAATGAATACAAAACATAAAGAAAACCCAAAACTCCTGAAGGGAAATTGAGGGGAGATCTTTAATCTTGATGATGAATCTGGCTTCTGAGGTGGATCAATCAGCTTTCTTCGAGTAATTCCTTCCTTCTTCCCTATGCCTCCCCTTTTCTCCTCTTGTAGGGCGTATTTATAAGCTTTGGAATGCCTAAGAACCCTCAAAATTAGCCTTTTCTGAATTGGACTCAACTTGGGCTCGGCAGGGAGATGCTCGTGTGCAATTACTTCAGGCCATGCTCAAGCCTATTAGAATGGCACGAGATATGTTCTACCCGTGTGAGTCGTGCTTCGATTCTGCCAAATTGACACGGTCGTGTGCTCTGCCCGTGTGAGAAAGTCAAGGCCGTGTTGATTTCATACGTTGACTTATTTTTTCAATTTTTGGCCCATTTCTCGTTCCTTTCGCTCTCATTTGCTCACCTAAGTATAAAACATGAAATTAAGGCATTAGGAGTATCGAATACACCAATTCTAAGGAAAAATCATCCATAAAATGTGTTAAGCATGGGGTAAAAATATGTATAAATTACGGTTTATTAAATACCCCCACACTTAAGCATTTGCTTGTCCTCAAGCAAAATCCTCAACTCATAATCAATATAAATTCTTTTCAACTTATAATTTCTATCAATAATATCTCAAAATAATCAATAGGTAATCATACATTGAAAATTCAACTAAAAGAACATCAAAGTTTCAAACATTCGTAGTTGAGTATTTTATCATGAAAACATATGTGTCTTCCATTGTCTAAGTAATTACCTTTGATTCAAAATGTCACAGAGTTTCACATCCTTACTAAAGATTCACTCAAATCACTCGGGGTGTTTAAGGAAAATAAATGAAGCACTCAATAGTCAATAATGAAAAGTCATTACCATAGGCTTGCATGAAAATCAAATCTCCACCACTATATATTAAAATGAACATCAATCAAAAGGTCTTTAAAGGGTTGTAACGTGGCTTTGGTTAGGGGGTGTGGTCACAAGTTGAAAGAAAAGGTTAGAACTGAGATTGAATTGAAAAATTACCTAACTAGAAAAATGTCTAGTCATTAATTGCGTACAACAGAGCTTCTTCTCAGAATATGAAATTTAACTTCTTTAGCTCAAAAGATCACTACTACTAATATGTATACATGTTTTTTTTAAGAACAATTCAAATAACTAACTATTAAGAACAGGACATAGCTAAGCAATTTATTCAAATCAAAATTCGACAAAAATAGGGGTCAATTTAATTGAGGGGATTTCAACAATAATGGGTTAAGGATTAATGTTAAGAGTAATACAAGAAATGACTTGTTAGCTCAACGGGGTTTACTAAGGGTTAATCGTGGAGGTAAGCTTTTCATGGCATGAGTGGGTTAATCCTAAGTGCCTTTATCATCTTGACATATCAAATCAAATAGTGTGGTCTTGACATGCATAATCAAGCAAGTTCTAGAATAACAGTTCAATACTGACGTACTCATAATGAAAGTGAGCATGAAAGAATTAATAGATGCTCTTGAAGGCTCAAGATCTCACAAAAATTATGCCTTTTTGATGTTAAAACTTTTGAATTCCAACTCAAGATAATACCTAAACTTGGGGAAACAACCTAAAAGTTTTTAATTCTTCAAAAATCAACTTATCATGCTTGATTCCCTAATGTCTTAAAGTTTAAAACCCTCAATGCATAAATGCCTATGTTTTAATTCAATATATATCAATAAAAGTCATAAATCAATCAAAATTTATCCTAAACATGATATGAGAGCTCTTCAAGAGAACAAGGCAATCATTCAGGGATTTTTTTCTGATAGTGAAATGAATATCCCCCCACACTTAAGATGTACATTGCCCTCAATGTACAAAGATATATATATATATAGAAAAGAAAATAAGATAGGGAGAGAAGCGAAACTTCCTGAGTGATGAATGAATTTCCTTGAACTGGAGTTTTTGGAGAATAATCAGTGTGAGGGTGGAGGAGGATACTCCGACGGTGGTAGAGGTTCATTAGTCCATAAGTCCTGCGCCAAAAGAATATTATATCTGGTGGTAACTATGGTCGTGGTCAAGCAAGACATGGCAGTCGTGGAGAACTGATCGCATGATTCGTAACAAGTAATAAATATTTATAATGAAGATCAAACCTAGACTAACTATTAGCACGACAAAAAGGCAAGCGCACCTATCAAACAATAGTATAGTAATGGCAAGACCGGGATATCATACCCAAGGGAACCAAAAGTACTGGTAATGACTATCTTTTTATTATCTAGCCTAAGAACAAAAGGGTTTGTTTTAATTAACTAATTATTTAAACTAAGAACGCACAGAGAAAAGGATTGGGGAATTGCTTTTGGGAAAATTGATTGACTTGAGATAATACCTAAGAAAAAATCCACCTAGACTGTATTTGCTATTCTGGCTCCGAATCGGATGATTTATTCATTCAACTTGTTTTGTAGAGATCCCTAAGTTATGTTATTATCCCTATTCAAGACTAATAACATCTAATCCCTAGATTGAATAACCGAGACTTTTCTCTAATTAACACTCTAGGGTTGCATTAACTCGATCTATGGATCCCCTTATTAGGTTTCACCCTAATCTGGCAAAATCTTGTCACCCTATTTTTAGACGCGCAATCAACTCCGCTTAATTATGGCAAATGTACTCTTAGACAGGGTCTATTCCTCCTCTAAATAAGAGCGTGTCTTGAATCAATATCCTGGGATATCAAAGCAAGAATTAAGAACAAGTTAAATATTTATCATACGATTCAGAAAATAATAACAAGATTCGTCTTAGGTTTCATTCCCCTTAGGTATTTAGAGGATTTAGTTCATAACTAAATAAGAAAACATCTCAGAAGAATAAAGAATACAAAACATAAAGAAAACCCAAAACTCCTGAAGGGGAATTGAGGAGAGATCTTCAGTCTTGATGATGAATCCGACTTCTTAGATGGATCAATCGGCTTTCTTAGGGTAATTCCTTACCCCTATTCTCCGTCTCCCCTTTTCTCCTCCTCTAGTGCGTATTTATAGGCTTTGGAATGCCTAGAAACCCTCCAAAGTGGCCTTTTCTGAATTAGACTTAACTTGGGCTTAGCAGGGACACGCCCGTGTGACATGGCCATGTGACGTGATTGCCAGGCCGTGTTTGATCCATTAAATTGCACACAGTCGTTTGGGTCAATGGCCAGGGTGTGTGAATCGTGAAAACCTTGGTTGACACCCTCGAAAGACACTGGCGTATGAGCTGGCCGTGTGGCAAGGCTTAGGCCGTGTCATCTTCTCGATTTGGTCCATTTTGTCCCTTTTTGGCTCGTTTTTGGCTCCTTTTGACTATTGGTGCTCTCCTGAGTACAAAACATGAAATTAAAGCATCAGGAGCATCGAATTCACCAATTCTAATGAGAAATCATCTATAAAATGCATTAAACATGGGGTAAAAATATGTATAATTTATAGTTTATCAAATACCCCCACACTTAAGCATTTGCTTGTCCTTAAGCAAAATTCTCAACTCATAATCAGAATAAATCCTTCTCAATTTATAATTTCTATCAATAATATCTTAAATTAATCCATAAGTAATTATACATTGAGAATTTAACTAAAAGAACATAAAAGTTTCAATCATTCCAAGTTGAGCATTTTATCCCGAAAATATAAGTGTCTTCCCTAATCTTAGTAATTACCTTTAATTCAGAATATCACAAAGTTTTACATCCTCACTAAAGATTCACTCAAATCACTCGAGGTGTTTTAGGGACAATAAAGGAAGCACTCAATAGTTAATAATGGAAAGTTATTACCATAGGCTTGCATGAAAATCAAATCTTCACCACTTTAATTTTAAGATGATACATCAATCAAAATGTATTTAGAGGGTCGTAATGAGGCTTGGTTAGGGGGTGTGGTCACAAGCTAAAAGAAAGGGTTAGAACCGAGATTAAATTGAAAAGTTGCCTAACTAGAAAAAGAGTTAACATTCACTTGCGTACAACTAAGCAACTTTTCCAACTCAGATCTCGACAAAAATAAGAATACAAGGAATGACTTGTTACGCTCAATGGGGTTTACTAGGGGTTAATCGTGGAGGTAGGCTTTTCATGGCATGAGTGGGTTAATCCTAAGTGCCTTAATCATTTTGATATATCAAATCAAATGGTGTGGTCTCGACATGCATAATCAAGCAAGTTCTAGAATAACAGTTCAATACTGACGCATTCAAAGCAATAATAAAAGTGAGCATGAAAGGATTAATAGATGCTCAAAAGGATAAAAAATTTCACAAAAATTATGGCTTTTTGATGTTTAGACTCATGAATTCTAATTCAAAGTAATACCTAGACTTGGGGGAACAGCCTATAATTTTAATTTCTTAAAAATCAACTTATCATGCTTGATTCTGTAATGTCTTAAAATTTAAATAACCAATGCATAAATCCCTATGTTTTAATTCAAGATATATCAATCGAAATCATAAATCAATTAAAATTTATTCTAAATATGATATGAGAGTTTTTCATGAGAACAAGGTGATTATTAATGAATACCCCCCACACTTAAGATGTACATTGCCCTCAATGTACAAAGATAGATGTTAGAGAATAAAAATAAGATATGGAGAGAAGTATGATGAATTCCTCGAACTTAGAGTTTTGGAGAGTGATCAGTTTGAGAGTGGGGGAAGATACTCCGGCAGTCGTAGAGGTTTATTAGGCCATAAGTCCTGTACCAAAAGAATATTATATCTAGTGGTAACTATGGTCGTGGTCGAGCAGGACGTGGCAGTCATAGAGAACCATTTTCCGGTGGAGTTTTAGTTCCTTTGTGATGATGAGCTTAAGAGCTATACATAACTGTGATAAAATCAGGAACTTTTTAGGAGATATTAGGAAGTATAAGGATTCAAAAAGAAATAGCCGTAATAAAGAGAAAAAAATAAAATTCTAAAATCTAATAAAAATAATAGAAATAGTTTCAATAATAAGTAAGAACAGAAAATAATAAATAAATATTTCTAAACATCTTCATCGCTGGATGGTTCGCGAGGTGGGACTGGCGATGAGATGGGAAGGTGCTGACAAATCTGCTGTAGAGTAGCATCAATGTTATCAAATTGTTGAACACACTGAAGCTCGAATCAGGTGAGGTGCTCAGAGATGTTAGCATATGAAGCTGCCACATGAACTGGACGAGAAGGTGGTGGTGGCTAAAAATAGGGATCAGAGAGTGGAGAAGGGGAGATTTCGGCTAGGGCTTTGGAAAGGAAGAGGAAAATGAACAGTGACTTGCTTATATAGGGGAGGGCCACACGGCCTAGGGCCACGCCCGTGTCCTTATGAGGTTGAGCCCGTGTGTTTCGAATTTTGCAATTTTAGGTAGTGTTTGGCTACTATCCCACACCCGTGTTTCTTGGGCGTGTGTGGGACACGGCCATATGGCACGGCCGTGCCTGGCTGTGTTCACTTCTCCCCTGCCCATGTTAAGGTACCATGCCCGTGTATTGTTGTCCACAGTTTAACGGCACGAGCGTATCTCACGATCATGTCGAAGAAACAAAATCGAGCCTTGTCCCTGGCACAACCGTGGGTTTCTATTCCTACGCCCGTGTGTGTATCAAATTCACCCACGGCCATGTCGCATGGCAGTGGGGATTTATCCCATTCCATGTTTTGGGGAAATCATTTACCCTGTTTTCGCACGGTCGTATCACATGGCCGTGTTTCCCTCTGTGTTGGTACATACGGCCTTAAGCACGGTCGTGTTACAGGCCATGTGGTGCTGGGAACCTGTGCTTCAAATACTCTATTAGTGACCTAAATGTTTAAAATTTGAATTTAAAATAATTTAAAATGGTTAGTACTCGGGTTGCCTCCCGAGAAGCGCTTGTTTATAGTCTAAGCTCGACTGTTACCCTGTTAGTATACTCAGGGCGATTTGTGGAGTCGTAACTCCTCTCCATCGACTTTAAAATCCTTACCATTTTAAAGTTTGAGACGTTGTCCGTTTACTTTGAAAGTACCATATGATGGGTGACTTACCTCTATCGTGCCATATGGATGAACAGATTGAATTACGAAGGGTCCTGACCATCATGATTTTAGTTTCCCGGGAAACAATTTGAGTCTTGAGTTGTATAGTAAGATAAGATCCCCAACTTCAAATTGTTTCCGTTGTTTTAAACGAACGTCATGGCACCATAGGCGTGAATTTTCTTATGCATTGGCTCGCCATTCATCTAGCTCATTCAGTTGCATCAACCTATTTTTTCCTGCAAATTCGGGATCAAGTTTTAGAAATTTAATAGCCCAAAAAGCTTTATGCTCTAGTTCGAATGGGAGATGACAACTTTTTCCATAAACAAGTCTGTAAGGTGATGTCCCTATAGGAGTCTTAAAAGCGGTTCTGTAAGCCCATAAGGCATTGTCTATTTTTGTTGCGCAGTCTTTTCTGTTTGATTCTACCGTTTTTTCAAGAATCCGTTTGAGTTCTCGGTTTGCTACTTCAGCTTGTCCATTAGTTTGAGGATGGTATGGGGTGGCCATTCTATGATGAACTCCGTATTTCTTAAGGTTTTTTCAAATTGGGTATTACAAAAATGAGTGCCCCTGTCGCTGATAATTGCTCTAGGTGTTTCGAAACTTGAAAAGAGTTTTTTAAGGAAACTTACTACCGCTCTATCATCATTAGTAGGTAGAGCTTGAGCTTCTACCCATTTGGACATGTAGTCAACTGCTACTAAGATATATTTATGTCCAAATGAACTGGGGAATGGACCCATGAAATCGATACCCCACACGTCAAATATTTCACAAGAAAACATATAGTTTTGAGGCATTTCATCTCGTTTAGATATGTTACCTGTCCGTTGGCATTTTTCACATAAAGTAACATACCTGATAGCATCTTTGAATAATGAAGACCAATAAAAAACTGATGCAAGTATTTTGTGTGCGGTCTTTGTTCCACTATAGTGTCCTCCGGTTGGCCCTGAGTGGCAGTGTTCCAATATTTTTTATATTTTTGATCCTGTAATGCATCTTCTAATGACATGATCTGCACATCTGTGAAACAGAATGGATCGTCCCAAAAGTAGTTTTTTACATCATTAAAGAATCGCTTCTTTTGCTAGTGTGTTAACCCTTTTGGGATAATGTTAGCAGCTAAAAAATTCGCGATGTCTGCAAACCAAGGTACCTCGGAGTCAGATATAGTGAAAAATTGTTCTTCAGGGAACGAATCATTTATTTCCACATCATCTAGTTCTCTAGTATTGGTTTTCTCGAGCCTGGACAGATGATCATCCGCTAGATTTTCAGCTCTTTTCTTGTCTTGAATTTCCAAGTCAAATTCCTGTAAAAGAAGAATCTATCGGATGAGTCGAGGTTTTGCATCGGTTTTAGTTAAAAGATAGCAAAGGGCAGAATGTTCAATGTAAACAACAACTTTAGACAATATGAGATATGATCAAAATTAATCAAATGCAAAAACCACAACTAGCAACTCTTTTTCCGTAGTAGTATAGTTTTCTTGTGCAGCCGTTAAAGTTTTGCTGGCGTAATAAATAGGTTGAAAATGCTTATCTCTTTGCTGTCCCAGTACTGCACCTACTGCAAAATCACTCGCATCACACATTAGTTCAAATGGCAAGTTCCAATCAATTGCAATTATAATTGGAGTATTAATTAATTTATCCTTTAACGTATTAAATGCTTCTAAACATTCCTGATTGAAGTTAAAAGGTATATCTCTTTCTAGCAATTTAGTTAAAGGCTTAGCTATTTTAGAAAAATCCTTAATGAATCTTCTATAAAAACCAACATGTCTTCAAAAACTTCTAATAGCCTTAACTGAACTAAGAGGTGGTAATTTCTCGATTGTTTCTACTTTAGATTTATCCACCTCAATCTCTTTACTAGAAATTTTATGCCCTAGTACAACGACTTCTTGAACCATGAAGTGGCATTTCTCCTAGTTAAGCACAAGGTTTGTTTCTTCACATCTTATTAAAACTCGTTTTAAAATTTTAAGGCAAAGATGGAAAGAGTTACCGAATACCAAAAAATCATCCATGAAGACTTCCATGATATCTTCCACGAGTTCGTTGAATATAGCTATCATACAACGCTGAAAAGTAGCAGGGGATTACATAATCCAAAAGGCATTCTACGATAAGCGAACGTACCGTATGGGCATGTGGATATCGTCTTTTCTTGAACTTCAGGAGCTATTGGGATTTGGAAGTAACCAGAGAGTCAGTCTAAGAAGCAGTAATACATGTGTCCGGATAATCTTTCTAACATTTGGTCAATGAATGGTAAGGGAAAGTGATCTTTTCTTGTGGCGTCATTTAGTTTCCTGTAGTCTATGCAAACTCTCCATCCTGTAACCGTTCTTGTTGGGATTACTTATTCTTCTCATTGGTCACAACCGTCATGCCTCCTTTATTGGGGAAATCCTGCACTGGACTTACCCAAGAACTGTCAAAAATAGGATAAATAATTCTAGCATCTAGAAGTTTAATTACCTCAGCTTTTACAACTTCCTTCATGTTGGGGTTCAGACGTCTTTGAGCTTGCACACATGGTTTGTATTCATCTTCCATTAAAATTTTGTGGGTACAAAAAGAAGGACTGATTCCTTTAATGTCCGAAATTTTCCATGCTATGGCCTTCTTATGTTTTTTAATACTTGGATTAATTCCTCTTTCTCATTGGGTTGCTAATTAGAAGTAATAATAACTGGTAATATAGAATTATTTCCAAGGAATGCATATTCTAAATGGTTTGGTAATTGTTTAAATTCCAGTTTGGGAGGCTCCTCAATCGAGGGTTTTTTCTTAAGTTCATCGTTGATCTTAATACCCTCGTATTCTACTTGTTTTGATGGATGGTTATTAGGTTCCTCACCTATCTCCTCGTCTTGAGCTGGACACGGTCCTGTCGTCTCCTCTTGTACAATTTCTTGAAAAGAGTCTCGAGTAATATGATCAATAGTGTCAATGAAATAACATGAATCATCTTGTTCCCTAGAAAATCTCATAGCATCATAAATTTTAAAGATCATTTCCTTGTCACCTACTCTAAGGACCACTTTACCGTCACCCACGTCAATCACGGCTCTAGTAGTAGCTAGGAATGGGCGCCCTAAAATTAAGGGTACTTCCACATCTTCATCCATGTCAAGCACAAAAAAATCAACAGGGAATATAAATTTATCTACTTTTACGAGTACGTCTTCTATAATACCCCTGGGATATTTAACAGATCTATCGGCTAATTGAATACTCATCCTAGTGGGTTTAGGTTCCCCAAGACCAAGCTGATTAAACATTTTATATGGCATCAAATTAATACTAGCGCCTAAATCAACTAGTAAAACTTCCTTTTATTTATCAGATTACCAATTAAACAAGGGATAGTAAAACTTCCTGGGTCTTTTAGTTTGGTTGGTAGCTTATTTTGGAGTATGGCAGAGCATTCCTCATTGAGTTCTACTGTAGATAAGTCCTCAAACTTCCTTTTATTTATCAGGAGCTCCTTCAAAAATTTTGCGTATGTAGGCATCTGCAAGATAGCTTCAACAAAAGGTAAGTTGATATGTAATTGTTTAAAAAGTTCAAGAAACTTACCGAATTGTGCATCAATGCGATCGCTTTTTAATTTTGCTGGATATGCAACCAGTGGTGTATATTCCTCTGGCTTTGGTTTGTCACTATTTCTGGGTTTTTCTTCCATCCTTTCGCTTTCCACGGCTTCTTGTGCTAACTTCTTTTCAGATTCCGCTAACACTTTCCCACTCCTTAGTGTAACTGCTTTGATATGCTCTCTTGATTTGGTATTACTAATTAAATTTCTTGGTGGTCTTTCTGAGATTAGTTTGGAAAGCTGGCTTATCTGAGTTTCGAGTCCTTGGATTGATGCTTGTTGATTCTTAAGTGCTGTCTCGGTATTTTGGAAATGGGTTTTGGATACTGATATGAATTTTGAGAGTATCTCTTCAAGGTTCGGCTTCTTCTTTTGTTGATAAGGTGGCTGTTGAAAGCCTTGAAGATTTTGTGGCTTTGGATTTCCTTGACCTCCCCAGGAAAATTTTGGGTGGTTCTTCCAACTTGCATTATAAGTATTGCTGTATGGGTTATTTTGAGATCTAAAGTTATTATTACCCATATAGTTAACTTGTTCTTCTTCAGTTGTAGGATTGAAGGATTGGTATTATGTATGCACACCTCCTCCGCTTGAGTCACACCTCATTACTAGATGTATCTGCGTAGAACCAAGTAAACCGTCAATCTTTTTATTGAGAAGTTCTACCTGATTAGAGAGCATGGTGACTGAATCGATGTTATAGACGCCGACTGTTTTCGTTGGTTTTGTCCTCATAACTTGCCACTGATAGTTATTCAGTGACATCTCCTCTATAAATTCATATGCATCTTCCGGTGTTTTATTGTTGATGGTTCCGCCAGCAGCTGCATCAACCATTTGCCGAGTCGAAGGATTTAGACCATTGTGGAATGTTTGTACTTGAAGCCAAAGCGGTAACCCATGGTGAGGGCACCTTCTCAGTAAGTCCTTGTATCTCTCCCATACATCGTAAAGTGTTTCTAAATCCATCTGCACAAAAGAAGAGATATCATTACTCAATTTAGCCGTTTTAGCCGGCGGAATATTTTAGTAAAAACTTCTTGGTCATTTGTTCCAAAGTAGTGATAAACCCTCGTGGTAACGAGTTCAACCACTGTTTAGCTTTGTTTCTTAGTGAAAGGGGAAATAACCAAAGACGAATGGCATCATCAGAAATGCCATTGATTTTGAATGTATTGCAAAATTCAAGAAAATTCGCCAAGTGCATGTTGGGATCCTCATCCTGCAAACCATCAAACTGAACAAACTACTGTATCATCGGAATTGTGTTAGGTTTTAGTTCGAAATTATTTGCAGCAATTGAAGGTCTAACTATACTAGACTCAGTTCCTATTAAAGAAGGTTTAACATAATCATACATAGTACATGGAGCAGGATTTTGATTAGCTGCAACTGCAGGAGGCAGCTGATCGCCTGGATTTTCAGCCATCTCTTCGGTTGGGGTTTGAGTATCATTTTCTCACACGTTCTCCGTGTAACGTAAACTATGCCTTATGTCTATTTGATTTTTGCAAATTGTACGAACGATTTCTTCGTCAAAGAGTAATGGTCCTGACAGGTTTCTTCTAGTCATAAACTATAAAAACCTGCTAAGAGAGAGAAAAAAGTAAATTAATAAATAATAAAATAAAATAAAATTGCAAGAAAAATAAATGGCTAAAGTAATAAAAATTTAGTGTTCCTAATATTTCAGTTCCCCGGCAACGGCGCCAAAAATTTGATCTCGTGATTCGTAACAAGTAATAAATATTTATAATGAAGATCAAACCTAGACTAACTATTATCACGACGAAAAGGCAAGCGCACCTATTGAATAATAGTATAGTAATGGCAAGACTGGGATATCGTACCTAAGGGAAATAAAAGTACTAGTAATGACTATATTTTTATTATCTAGCCTAAGAATAAAAGAATTAGGGAATTGATTTTGGGAAAATCGATTAACTTGAGACAATAACTAAGGAAAAATCCATCTAGACTGTACTTGTTATTCTGGCTCGGAATCGGACGATTTATTCATTCAACTTGTTCTGTAGAGATCCCTAAGTTATGTTATTATCCCTATTCAAGACTAATAACGTCTAATCCCTAGATTGAATAACCGAGACTTTTCTCTAATTAACACTCTAAGGTTGCATTAACTCGATCTATGAATCCTCTTATTAGGTTTCACCCTAATCCGGCAAGATCTTGTCACTATATTTCTAGACGCGCAATCAACTCCGCTTAATTATGGCAAATGTACTCTTAGACAGGGTCTATTCCTCCTCTGAATAAGAGCTTGTCTTGAGTCAGTATCCTGGGATATCAAAGCAAGAATTAAGAACACATAATTAAGAACAAGTTAAATATTTATCATACGATTCTAAAAATAATAACAAGATTCATCTTAGGTTTCATTCCCCTTAGGTATTTAGGGGATTTAGTTCATAACTAAATAAGAAAACATCTTAGAAGAATAAAGAATACAAAACATAAAGAAAACACAAAACTCATGAAGAGGAATTGAGGAGAGATCTTCAGTCTTGATGATGAATCCAGCTTCTCAGATGGATCAATCGGCTTCCTTGGGGTAATTCCTTACCCCGCTTCTCTGTCTCCCATTTTCTCCTCATTTAGTGCGTATTTATAGGATTTGGAATGCCTAGAAACCCTCCAAAGTGGTCTTTTCCAAATTGGACTTAACTTGGGCTTAGCAAGGACACGCCTGTGTGATGGCCGTGTGACGTGATTGCTAGGACGTGTTTGATCCGTTAAATTGCACACGACCGTGTGGGTCAATGGCTAGGCCGTGTAAATTGTGAAAGCCTTGGTCAACACCCTCGAAAGACACGGGCGTGTGAGCTGCCCGTGTGGCAAGGCTTAGTCCATGCCATTTTCTCAATTTCGTCCATTTTGTCCCTTTTTGGCTCCTTTTTGGCTCCTTTTGACTCTTGGTGCTCTCCTGAGTACAAAACATGAAATTAAAGCATTAGGAGCATCGAATTCACCAATTCTAATGAGAAATCATCTATAAAATGCATTAAACATGGGGTAACAATATGTATAATTTACGATTTATCAAGAACCTTTCCCAGTGGAGTTTCAAGTTCTTAAGTAATGGTGAGCTTTGTAGCTCTTTATAACTGTGATAAAATCAGGAACTTTTTAGGGGATATTAGGAAGAATAATTACTCATAAAGAATTAACCGAGATTTGTTTATAAAACCTAAAATAGTAACAAAAAGGACATAACATTTAAAAGTTAAAGGTGAAACTAATAAAAACATAAAATAAAAATGAAAATGAAAATAAAAATAAAATTAAAATTAAAATTAAAATTAAAAATAAAATAAAATTAAACATCATCATCGCCGGATGGTTCGCGAGGTGGTGGTGGTAATAAGATGTGGAAGTGCTGACAAGTCTACTGTAGAGTAGCATCAATGTTATCAAATTGTTGAAAACACTACTGCTTGAATCGAGTGAGGCACTCAGAGATTTAAGCATATGAAGCCACCGCATGAACTGGACGAGAGGGTGGTGATGGCTGAGATGGTGAGTCCTTGTGCTGTGAGGGGACATCATCAGTAATGTCCTCACGGGACTCCTCCTCGGTAGATTGGGTGAGACGATATTGAGGAGGGTAGGCTCCTCGGCGCTTTGTGATCATCCTCATGCTTAGCATGCTCGAGATGCCTTACGAAGACATTTGGCCAGTGAGGGTCAAGGATGATTCTTGGGCCGCAGTGTTGAGGAACTCGAAGTGTCGAGCCAACCGAGTAACATAGGGGCCAATGGTGACAACCCCCTTCCTATGCCGCTTCGTCTGGTGTTGAATGGTGAGGGCAATGAAATAAGCAAGGTCTATGACGTGCCCGTACGACATACACCTTAGACAGTAGGCGTCGTGAGTGTTGACGACGCCAGTGCTCTCTCGCCTCTTCTGTAACATCTCAAAATAGGGCCTAAATGGAATAGTGGTTACGAAACCACAAATCTGAGATAGAAAAGTTTATTTTGATTAATTTTTATGATTTAATGAGTGATTAGATGCATGTGTTAGAGTATTGATAGAAATTTTATAGATTGCATGTTTAATTTGCCTATTAGGGCTTATTTGCAGAAGTTGCTGTAATAGCCCGATTTAGTGCCTAAACGGAATGATGGTTTTAGAACCATGAATTTGAAGTCAAAAAATTTATTCTGATTAAGTTTTAAGGTTTATTTATTGATTAAAATATTGTGTAAAAATATCGTTAAGTAATTTTACTGATAAAGTGCTTAATTGGACTTTTGGGACTAAATTGCAAAAGTTGCAAATTATGTGTTCTAATTCATAAGTACTTGATTGAAATGGGGGTTTAAAGAGGAGGTCCTTAAATGGTAATTAGACCATTATATTTCGTTTGGAAAAAATGGGCATGAATAGGACAAAATTTTAAAGAAAGGCCTTAAGGGCATTTTAGTCATTTGGTAATTAAAAGAAATAAAAAGGGAAAATAAAGCCAAAATTGACTCATCGTTTTCATGGAGGCAAAACTTAGCATGGGGGAAGCCATGGCTAGGGTTTTCAAGCTTTCCAAGCTCAATAGTAAGTCCGTTCTAGCCTCGTTTTTCAAGTTCTTTACGATTTTGGAATCCCGATAACTTGATTAAGCTTATTCTAGCAATAATTTAAGCTAGGGTTCATATTTGGAAAAATACCCATAGGTGAAATGTGTTTATTTTGATGTTTTATTGTAGAATATGAAGGCTGAAATTATGTTAAACAACTTTTGCTAAGCGGTTTTAAGCAAAAATGAGTAAAACGGCTTAATCGGTAAAAGTTGTTATTGTTCATTACTATGTGTTAGAGTGAGAATTTGATGTTGCCATAGAAGGGAAAATGATCATCATGTCATAAAACATAAGAATAAGGGATGAAGTTTAATTCCCGAGCCTAGGGGCAAAAGTGTAAATATGCAAAAGTTTAGGGGCAAAATTGTAATTTTTCCAAAGTTTGAGTTAAGGACTATTTTGAGTAGTACATTAATTAAATAAGTCAAATATGATGTTTTAGATCCCGGAAAATGAGATTTGAATATATAATAGGAAAAAAATTAAAAATCGGGAAAGTTGGTAAAATGGCCGTTTTAGTATCGAGGTAAGTTCATATGTATAATAAGCATTAATTTATACATTTTTCAATGTAAAATTGATATATTTACTATGATTGTCGAGGTGTTGAAAGTAAGTATAATTATGATGATTTAAATGTTCAATATTAATTCGACATGGAAAAGTATGTAAGTTTGTATGTAAATAATACATTATCTTTATTATGTTTTTATATTTCAGCATATTTTATGTATTGTAGCTGATTTTTGAATCATAATTGACTAATTGAAGTATGAAATCAAGTATTAGAAAGAGAGAGAAATCCCGATTGAACCTTCGGAAAGATTGGATGATACAGATGGTATGTAGCTAGGTCACATGTATGGTGCTGAGTGCACATCATGTGTACAAGAGAGCTACGAGACATTATGATGTAGCTAGGTTGCATGGGTGATACTATGTGTACACCATGTAGACAAGAGAGCTAAGGGATATATGTAGCTAGGTCGCATGCGTGGTTCTAGGTGAAGGACACCATGGAGACAAGAGAGCTACGAGATAAACTGGCTAGGTCACATGGGTGGTACTAAGTGTTCACCATGTGTACAAGAGAGCCAAAATTATGTATACAATCGAGCTAGGTCACATGAGTGGTGCTAAGTGAAGGCCACTATGTGTACAAGAAAGCTTCGATTTTAAAGGTGGGCTGTGTACGATACCATCGCGTATATGTTATTATTCCGAAGCGTTCAACTGGGAAATTGATTAAATGAAATTGTGTATGACTTTGTGATGATAAGTGTAAGTATATACGTGTGTAACTTATGAAAAATATGTTTGATATGTGATTGGAAATTGGAAAGATTGTTATGGGAAAGTGATGAATACAATTGAAGTGTGAAAGATCAAAATTGACAATAAAACTATTCTAGATAGTTGCAGTGACGTGAATCTAAAAATTTACCAAAAATATTAGAAATTGAATCAGAGACTGAATGAGATATCAAATTAGAGCTTAATGAGTCTATTTTCATATAACAGAAACAGAGCAAGAAAACGAATTCTATATTATGAGATATTAAAGTTTTTGAGAGACTGGTTCAGAATGACTACGTGATCCGTTCTGACTTGGAAAAATCATTAAAAATTGTACAAAAATAATTAGGGGATATAATTTATATGCTTGATTTAAATGAAATAAAAGAGAACATCCTTTGAATTCTATACGAATAGAAAATTGATTCGTAGTGAAGAGTGGTTAGAACAGTTGAGCAATGAAATAGGGGTAACTTCAATGAATAAACTGTACCAATTGGCTAGACCAAAAATTCTGAAAATTTTATGGTAAGAATATATGTGAATCTAGTTTCAAGGAGAATTAACGGTTTGTAATTTGGAGTTCTGTAGCTCCAGAAATAAATAATTTAGTTGCTGGTACTCAATTAGACAACTTATTTTGAACCTGTTTATGATTGTAATAGTGAAAGTATGTGTGTTTGTGATGGTAATATTCCAGGAACATATTGTGACTTTGTTTAAAGTATGATAATGTATTGTTTATTAATATTTACATACTTACTTACTAAGCTATAATGCTTACTCGCTTCCTTTCCTTTTTCCTATAGTGTCGCAGATGTTAGCTCGAGTTGGAGGTTGCCGGAGGTTAAATCACACTATCAAACTATTGATCGATATATAAAGGTTTTAAAGTATTTTAAGTCTTTGGCATGTATGGAGACTCGTTTAATTGTTATTAAGTTGCTAGGAATTAGCTTAAAATACTGACCTATGTTATTTGAAGGTCTCTATTGTATAAAGTCATTTAATGTAGATAGTCTTGATTATGTTATTAATTAAATGATGCAATTTTTGAATGTGCATGCTTGCCTATGTGTGTGGTTGAATTAAAGCATGATATGGGCTTGTAAGCTCTTTTTAAGGGACATCTTGAATGTGTTTGAAAAAGTTTTAAATTAAAGTGAAATTATGAATCGGTTTTTATACGATGATTAGTGATTAAGTCCGGTAATGCCTCGTACCCTGTTCCGGCGTCAAACACGGGTAAGGGGTGTTACATCCCCGTTAACATGTGAGCCAAAATAGCGTGTAGGTACCTCAGAGATAGAGGGAGAGCCGATGCCTTAGAGCAGCTAGGGTTGTAGGTGGCCAAACCTGGTACTAGTGCGTCCCAGCATCGTGAAGGAGAATGATGGATGTGACGGTTGCGAGCATGTAAGTCATTCTCCTCCTTGAAGTCCTCCGTATACAAACCCATTGCAGTGCCAAATTCTAGGATGCTTAGCTAGCGGACTAATCCATCTAGGCGAAATTAGACCGTTCCGGGATCATCGTAGTTTGTCATTGCAATCTGAAGATGAAACGTTGAGCATAGTTCCATCATGAGCTCAAGATATGTCAGCTCGATGATCCCAAAGAAAAGCTCCGAATGGTGGGTGGTTAGGAGGGCCCGAATCGCATCAGCCAACTGAACTTGTTCTACTGTAGCCCAATCAATGCAGCGGCCTGCAATTAAAGGTAGGGCCCAGAGTATTTGGAAAATTTCTTATTGGGGCCCAATGGGGAACTGTAGGAAAGGGTGACAAATTTCTACAGTAGGACTCGAGGAAGATGACGCTCCCTTCCTTTTATTTGAAGCAGGGACGGCGGCCTTTTTACCACATGAAGACGACATTGTATACCTGCAATAGAAAAAAGAATAATAGTAGGTAAACGGATTTGAAAGGAAAAAGCCATGAATTTTAACTAACAATTTCAGCCAAAACTACTAATACTAACCAAACTCAACCAAAATAATCAATTTGATAGCATAATTTTGTGACATTAGCATGGTAATAGCATGAGAATGAGCATAGTAATGGCATGGGTATGACAATAGAATGAGACTTTCCTAACAACTCAATTCAACATGAAATGTAGGATAAATAACCGAAGAATGCAAATTAAATGATAGAATAATGAGAAAAATGAAAATAGTATGAGGAAAATGAAGATTATTTTGATAATAAGCATTAGAAATAAGTAAAATAGAAGTGAAAAGAGTAAACAAATGCTAAGGGAAAGAGATTGGGCGTAAAAAATGAAGTTGGAGGCAGAGCAAGGGCGTGGCAGGGAGGCCGTGTGGAATTGCAGCGGCTAGGGTTAGGGATTTTGAGTGAAGAAGATAATGAATAGTGCAGGGTATTTATAGACTTTGGGACACACGGCCAGAGAACACGCCCGTGTACCCCAAAATTTGCCTGTGTGATTCGCCAATTTTAAATTTGGGCGCGTCTGAAAATTGGCCCACTCTCGTGTTACTTGGGCTTGTGGGTGCACACGGCCGTGTCTGTCTTCATTCGCTTCTCCCATGCCCATGTATGTAGTCCCATGCCCGTGTTAATCTAACAGGTTCGACCATGGTTGCTTGGCATGGGCGTGTCACACGCCCGTGTTAATTTGACAGGTTTGGCCACGGTTTTAAGGCACAGGTGTGTCGCACGCCCGTGTTGTTTTGATAGGTTCACCGACGGCCATGTCGTACGGCCGTGGCTATTTATCATATCCCGCGTTGGGGAAAATCTTTTCCTTGTTTCCACATGGCCTAAGGCACGCCCGTGTGCTAGGCCATGTTTGTGTGGGAAACCTGTATTCAAAAGCTTTGTTAGTAAGTTAGGTGTTAAACACTAAAATTTAAAGAAGTTAATACTGTTAGTGCTCAGGTTGCCTCCTGAGAAGCGCTTATTTATAGTCCAAGCTCGACTTACCTCTCCATTGAATGGTCATGGTGGTTCGAGGAGTTTATACTCCTCATTCCTACTATCATTCTCATCAAAATAAGGTTTTAGACGGGTGTTGTTTATCTTAAAAGTGTCAAACTTTGGATGACTTACCTCGATTGTACCGAATGGAAAATGCTAATTATCGTAAGAGGGACTTCTTCATTCGGTTTGGTAGTGACAATGTGAGGATCTGCGGCATCTAATAAAACTTTATCTCCAACCTTAAGTTGATTTAGGAAGGTATTGAGCTCGTTCTGGCGTAGTTTTGGTTTGTCGCGGGTTCTCGGTTTATGCGTCCGCCATTCATCTAGCTTCTTGATTTGTAGCCTTCGTTCTTTATGACTAGGTCCTCTACTATTACTTGAGAATGGGTCATGTACTTCCTTCAGACTCATTTCCTGCAAAGTAGGTTGCACCATATTGTTAGTTTTAGTAGAATGGTTTAGACGATCACCTTCAGTTTCCGATGTGTTGCCAGAGTTGCGAGCTTGAAGGGTGATTGTTTCGTCTCCCACACAAAGTGTGAGCTCACCTGTGCCAACATCAATAATCATTTTATTTGTTAATTGAATGCTCATCCTAGTCTATTTGGGTTTCCCAAGACCTAATTGTTTGAACATTTTGTAGGGCATGACGTTGATACTAGCCTCTAAATCAGCTAATGCATTATTAACATCTAAACTACCAATTAAGCAAGGAATTGTAAAACTCCCAGGATCTTTTAATTTGTTGGGTAGCTTATTCTGCAGAATAGCTGAGCAAACTACGTTTAGCTCCACATGTGATGCCTCGTCCAACTTCTACTTATTTTCTAAAAGCTCTATTAAAAATTTCATTGCATTTGGCATCTATGATAGAGCTTCAATAAACGGTAAGTTAATGTGTAATTTTTTAAGAGTTTAAGGAATTTACCAAATTGTTCATCTGAACGGTCTTTCCTTGTCGCGTTGGGGTATGGCACACGAGGTTTATAGTCAACATTCACTGATTTGTTTTTATTATGACCTACCTCACCTTGACATCTCCTCACCACAGTTTCTTACCTCGGTTCTGGTCAGGCTCAACGAATCCTTCTTCATCTTGAACAATAATTACGTTGAGCTGTTCCCTTGGGTTGGGTACAATATTACTTAGCAAGCTACCTTGTGGTCGTTTGGAGATTAGTTTGGATAGTTGGTGATAAACCGTAATTTATACATATTTTTACCTCATGTGTAACGCATTTTATGGATGATTTTCCATAAGAATTGGTGAATTCGATGCTCCTAATGCTTTAATTTCATGTTTTATACTTAGGAGAGCATAGGAGAGCGAAAGGAACGAGAAATGGGCCAAAAACAAAGAAAATGGGCCAAAATACGAACTCAACACGGCCTCGACTCCCTCACACGGGTAGCCCACACGGTCGTGTCGATTTGGAAAAATCAAAGCACGATTCACACGGGTAGACCACATGGTCGTGTCAATTTGGTAAGCTCAAACATGGCCTAAAGTAATCGCACACGGGCGTGTCACACGGGCGTTTCCCTGCCGAGCCCAAGTTAAGTCCAATTCAGAAAAGGCCACTTTTGAGGGCTCATAGGCATTCCAAAGCCTATAAATACACCCGAGAGGAGGAAGAAAAGGGAGACGGAGAATAGGGATAAAGAATTACTCCAAGGAAGCCGATTGATCCATCTCAGAAGCCGGATTCATCATCAAGACTGAAGATCTCTCCTCAATTTTCCTTCAGCAATTTTAGGTTTTCTTTATGTTTTGTATTCTTTATTCTTCTGAGATGTTTTCTTATTTAGTTACGAACTAAAACCCTTAAATACCTAAGGGGAATGAAACCTAAGACGAATCTTGTTATTATTTTCTGAATCGTATGATAAATATTTAACTTGTTCTTAATTATGTGTTCTTAATTCTTGTTTTAATATCCCAGGATACTAATTCAAGACAAGCTCTTATTCAGAGGAGGAACAGACCCTGTCTAAGAGTACAGTTGTCATAATTAAGCGGAGTTGATTGCGCGCCTAGAAATATAGTGACAAGATTTTGCTGGATTAGGGTGAAACCTAATAAGGGGATCTATAGTCGAGTTAATGCAACCCTAGAGTGTTAATTAGAGAAAAGTCTCGATTATTCAATCTAGGGATTAGACGTTATTAGTCTTGAATAGGGATAATAACATAACTTAGGGATCTCTACGGAACAAGTTGAATGAATAAATCGTCCGATTCGGAGCCAAAATAACAAGTAAAGTCTAGGTGGATTTTTCCTTAGGTATTTTCTTAAGTCAATCGATTTTTCCCAAAAGAAATTCCCCAATTCTTTTCTCTGTGCGTTCTTAGTTTATATAATTAGTTAATTAAAACAAAACCTCTTTATTTTTAGGGTAGATAATAAAAAGACAGTCATTACTAGTACTTTTAATTCTGATCGCGTGATTCGTAACAAGTAATAAATATTTATAATGAAGATCAAACCTAGACTAACTATTATCATGACGAAAAGCAAGCGCACCTATCGAAAAATAGTATAGTAATGGCAAGACCGGGATATCGTACCCAAGGGAACCAAAAGTACTAGTAATAACTATCTTTTTATTATTTAGCCTAGAAATAAAGAGGGGTTGTTTATTAAACTAATTAACTAAACTAATTAACTAATTAAACTAGATCAAAGAGAAAATTTGGAAAAAGACTTGAAGAAAAGTAATTGATAAAGACCACACCCAAAGAGGAATCCACCTAGATTTCACTTGTTATCTGACTCTAAACCAGACGATTTATTCACTTGACTTGATCCGTGAGACTCCCTAACCTATATTATTATCTCTTTTGAGACTAATAATGTCTAACCTTCAGTTGAATTAATCGAAATGTCTTTCTTAATTAAAACCCCTAAGGAAGCAGTAAATCGATCTATAGACTCCCATATTAGGTTTCACCTTAATCTGGCAAAATCTCGTAACCCTATTTCTAGGCGTTCGATCAACTCCGCTTAATTATGCCAAATCTACTCTTAGGCAAGGACTTTTGCTTCTCTGCATAAGCACATCAAATCATGAATTAATACCCGGAATATTAACTCAAGCATTAAGACATATAATTAAGAACAAATCAAGTATTTATCATACAGTTCAGATAATAATAACAAGATCCATCATAGGTTTCAACCCCTTTAGGTATCTAAGGGGTTTAATTCATAATAAAATAAGAGTACATCTCAAAATTATGAAAATAACAAAACATAAAGAAAACTCTAAAACCCCTGAAGGAATTCTGAGGGAGATCTTCAGTCTTAGAGTAGCTCTAGTTTTTGGGATGGATCGTCTGGCTTTCTTCAAGTAATTCCCGGCGTGTGGTTTTGTACTCCAGAAAAGTTCTAGAGGAGAGGGGCCGCCTCCAGAAAGTTCTAGAAGAGAGGGGCCACCTCTAAGTCATACTTAGGGTGTTTATATAGGTTTTGGATTGGCTTTCTTCCTCCCTAAGTATCTTTTTCCGTGTAAAATACAAGTCAATGAAAAAGGGACACGCCCGTGTGCCACGACCGTGTGACGTGTTTGTCAGGCCGTGTTCGATCCGTTAAATTGCACACAGTCGTGTGGGTCAATGGCCAGGCCGTGTGAATCGTGAAAACCTTGGCCGACACCCTCGAAAGACACGGGCGTGTGAATAGCCCGTGTGGCAAGGCTTAGGTCGTGTCATCTTCCTGATTTGGTTCATTTTGTCCCTTTTTGGCTCGTTTTTGGCTCCTTTTGACTCTTGGTGCTCTCCTGAGTACAAAACATTAAATAACCGAATTAAGAGCACCAAAATCCACAAATCTTGTAATAAACAGCCATAAATATGCTAAGTATTTAGGGTAAAAACATGTATAATTTGGTGTTTATGAAATACCCCCACACTTAAGCATTTGCTTGTACTCAAGCAAAACTCTCATTTACTGCTAGAATTCATTCCTTTCAATCACATAATCATTAGTGATAATGTTACAAACTATTCCACGGAAAATCATACAGTGAGAATTCAACTATAGGGGCATTAAAAGCCTCAAACAATCTAAATCGAATATTTTGATAATAAAGTTATAGGTAATCTCCTTCCTTTAAGTAATTAACTTTAGTCCTAAATATACAAGGGATGACATCCTCACTAAAGATTCACTCAAATCACTCAAAGTGTTTAAGGTTCAAATTAAGCACTTGATTGTCTAACATGAGAAGTTATTATTATAGGCTTGCATGAAAATCAAATCTCCACCACTTGTAAATGATATGATACACAAATCAAAGGTCTTTGCATGGTTGTAATAGGGTTTAGGTTACAGGTATGGATACAAGCTGAAGAGACAAAGGTTAGAATCGAGATAATTTCAATATATTACCCCACTATCAAAAACTAATTACTGAATCACAAACAAATATCTAGAACTATATTACATGAGCTCATGACAACTTTAGCTTACTGAGGATTACAATAATAATACTGAGTTTTTTTTAAGTACAAATCAAGTTAATACAATATAAAAATCATTCTTCATGGTTCAGTAACGAAAAATGGTAAACACAGTGAGGTAATAATATTAAATTTAATCTCGATAAAAAAAGGGTAAATTAAGTAAGAGGATTTCAACAATAATGGGTTAATGGATTACTGATGAAGGTTAATCAATAAAAAAAAGTTAGTAGGCTCAAAGAGGGTTCACTAAGGGTTTAATTATGTGGGAAGGCTTTTTATGGATTAAGTGGGTTAAATCCTAAGTGCCTTTATCATTTCAGTATATTAAATCATACGTGTGATCTCGACATGTATAATCAAAGCAAGTTCTAGAATAACAGTTCAGTGTTGACACACTCAAACCACAAAAGAAGTGAGCAAGAAAGAAAGTTATATGCTCAAAAGGCTCAAAAATCTCACCAAAAATTTGAGCTTTGATGTCATTCCTGTATACTTAAGATTTCAAGATAATACCTCAATTTAGGAAGATAATTTAAAAATTTTAGTTCTCAAAATAACAACTTATCATGCTCGATTCTCTAATGTCCTATAATCAAATAATCATGTATGATTCCCATGGTCTAATTCATGACATATCAATAATAATTATAGATCCATCAGAATTCATTCGATCAAGATTATGAGAAAATCACTTAAGCATAAGACCAAATTCAAGGATTTGAGAATCATGTAAAAAGTTAGGTTTCATGTTCATGTTCACCCCCTCACACTTGAGATGTACATTACCCTCAATGTACAAAGATAGATTATTCAAAATAAAGAAATTCATAAGAGGGAAGGAGGTGAGACTCCCTGTTATATGGATGCGGAGCTTGATTCTGAGGCTAGAGTGTTTAGGGAAAGTGGTAGCTGCCACTGTTCTTGGCTAGATGAAGAAATTGGGTCGTTGAACATGGCACTTGTTGGGTATTGTTCCCTATTTGTTTCCTCATTCCGTAAAATATTCCTAGTAGCTTTGCTTGGAAGTTTGTAGAATCATGAAGAGCTTATTAAGAGTTGGTGTGAAAGAGAGCGTAGTGGGATTACTTGTTAGAAATACCAGAAAAAAATGAAGAAAGTAAAATTTACTAATATAGATATGTTTTTCAAAAGAAAATAATAAAATTGAAATGAAAATAAAAATAAAAATAAAAAGATAGGAGGATTCAATGATCTTCGTCAGTGGGGCCTTTAGGTGGTGGTTGTAACACCCCAAACCCGATCCAGACATTATGGCCGGATCCGACGTGTCACATTGAAGTTTTTAAGAAAACCAATGCCTCTTTCAACGTCCTTCTTAGTGTTTTAAAAGATAGTCTTTGCTAAGTTAATAAAGTGAATGGAAGTTGTGCACCAAGTAGGTATTCGAAACAGAGGAGGTGAGCCATGAAGGCTGCTTAAGTACCAATGCTCTTGATTGGATCCAATCCTAGACATGCCCACAACCATTGCCACACTTTGGTGCTAGGTTAGTTTTGAAAAAAACGAGTTGCAATTCATTTAAGTCGATATTTTTGATAAACCGATTAATTGTATCGTTGCGTTTATTTTGAAAACAATTATTATTTTGGAAATGCGCCTTAGGTCTAACTCATATTGTTATTAGAAAAATATAGGGTATAAAATAAAATAATCCCAGAAAAATAATTAAAATGGCCTTATTACAACCCAAAACCAAATAATAATATTAATAAGATAAAACTTATAAAGAAATAAATCGGTTACTTATTGCAATTTAAAGAACCAGAAACAGTAGTGTGGCCATCTTCGAGTCCCTCGCAGCTCCAAACCATCAAGCTTAGGGATTACCTGCACAGTTAGAAACGGGGTGAGTTTACGAAAACTCAGTGTGTAATCCCAATAACAAACAAACAGTGAAAACACAGTGTCAGTACAATCTGGGCCAAAGCCCTATTTAGTCTTGGCATATACTAGGCTGAAGCCTTTTGTTTAACGGTTATTGGGCCAAAGCCTTTTCATAAATCATATCACTGGGCCGAAGCCTTATCACAAAACATATCACTGGGCCGAAGCCTTATCATAAATCATATCTCTGGGCCGAAGCCTTTTCATAAATCATATCACTAGGCCGAAGCCTTTTCATAAATCATATCATTGGGCCGAAGCCTTTACTGTAAACGTTATGGACCTTAGGCCCATTTCAATATCACATGTAATGTCAATGGATGTATGCAAGCCCATTTGGGGAGACTACTCGACCCACCATCCGCTACTCTCCACCCGTACCAACCAACACACCATGTGGGGAATGATTCAACCCACCCAACCAACACACCACTGGCAGCATAGCTGTTTTATCATATATCTGGAGGCCTAGCCTCTTTTAATAACTGGGGCAAAGCCCTTTTGATAAACTGGGGCAAAGCCCTTTTTGGTAAACTAGGGCAAAGCCCTTTTCGATAAACTGGGGCATAGCCCTTTTAGCACTTCCTCCATTTATAAAACCCAACCCATGCAACATGTCATGTATGCAAAATGTCATGCCATATTTGAATCAAACAATCACAGTTAAGTCATTCATATCACCAACATATATTCACAATCAAATCCGTCAACCACACAGTCCAAGTCAGTCACTTGCCCACATGGGCAAAATAGTCATTTTTCACATTATAAGGGTAATTTCGTAATTTTACCAAATATCAGGGTTTTCTATGTTCATCAAAAATTATCAATATTTTCAAGTGTTTAAACGATGATCTTTAACCCACTTTATCAAACTCGGGCTTTTGGGCCCAAAACCTCCAATAGGCCCTACGAATGCCGATTTAGCCCATTAAGCCCACATAATCCAAATTTTACAACAGTACTAACCGTGTTAACATGCAACTTTTCTAGATTCCATTTTCTATCAGTTTTACCCAAATGGGCCCGAAGCCCATTGGGCCCGATTCCAGCCCATTGAGGCTCAACTTACCATCGTGCACAAAATTGAGTTCTTACATGTTCCATCGATCCAAACACCGATCTTATCGTATTTATCGCATTTATACCCAAATGCAACATTACAAGTTCCCAAAATACCGGTATTTTAGCATTTCGGCTTCTCAGCAAATATTAATCTAAGCTATTACGAGGGTTAGTACACACCTGTTATGGGTTGAAGTTGAAACGTTTCCAAAATCAATCGCCTACGATAACCACCACCTGTCACTCAAACTTAACTAATCCAATATCAATATATGTAAATCCTAAGCACATCAGTCATACGGAACATAAGGGCGTATTCGTCATTTTACCATACAGGGGTATTATAGTCACTTTACCCTACAGGGGCTTTACGGTCTTTTTACCTAATAGGGGTATTTTAGTCATTTCACCCTACAATGGTGTTTTGGTAAATCTACAAACCAAGGGTATTTCAGTAATTTTGTAAACCAATGGTATTTTTATAATTTTTAGAAAGTCAAGGGTATTTTTATAATTTTGTAAATTAGGGGTATTTTGGTAATTTTACAAATTGAGGGTATTTCGGTAATTTCACATGACCCTTTTCGGCCCATCACGGCCCGAAGTAGCCATCCTACAGCTAGAGTAGTAAGAAATACACACCTCATGGAGTTAATCCACGCTCCAAGCACTCTTAGCCGACGCCCAACCCAAACGAACACGCCATACAGCAAAAGGTATCAGCCAAGAAAGGTACCTCTACTCTTCTCATGGTTCTCTCTATTTAAAGCCAGCTTCGCATCCCCTCTTATGTTAGCTTCCCGATGTGGGATCCTTCCAACATCAGAGTTTAAATTCAACACCAACTCTTGCTACCCCCTGTTAGCAAAATAAATGCTTCTTGCTTGCCATGGGATTCGAACCCATGCCTCCCCTCAGATGCTCCACACGCTACTTGCCACTAAGCCACAAGGCTTTTTGTGTCATATTTTATCCTCAATTAATTATAAGGTCTAAAGGCCAAAGTCCAGGTTCCCTTAAAAAAACCAAAATAAATTGCAAGAGCTAAGGCTTGAACCCAAGCTCCTATACAACCTTAATGACGCCACAACCACTAGACTACAAGCTTCCTTGTGTCATTTGTTTAACACAATAATTTAAAAGCCCTCATCCAAGCATCCAGGTTTTTTTTCCTCTTAATATCAAAATTTTTGCTAAAGCCCAAGTTTGAACCCAAGATTTCTCTAACACTTCTCAGGGCCATTAACCACCAAAGCAGACATCATTTAATTGTGTTATTTCATTGCACAATTAAATACCTATATACAACCTCCTTACGGACCCGCACTCAAGGCCCAATACTTCTAGGCCCAAATTCGGGGTGTTACAGTGGTGCTGGAGTGGCGATGTGAAAGTGCTGGCAGAGCTGCTACATCATGGCCTACATGTCATCCATCTGTCTGTCACATCGCCAATTTCACTCGTGAATCATCTCGAACTGTGTAGTGCAATACTACTCGAAGTGAGCGAGTTGGTCGGAAATGTGTGCCAATGAAGTAGCCGCATGAACTGGTCGCTCCTTAGGTGGCGTGGTAGAAGGCTTTTTATGCTGTGGGGGGACATAATCAGGAATGTCCTCAAGATCATCCTCATGTGTAACATAGTCGTGATGCCCTGTGGGGACATCTGACCTATCAATGTAAGCACTGATGACTAGGCCACGGTGTTGAGGAGGCCAAAGTGTCTGGTAAGGCACGTCACGTAGGGGCCGATAGAGATTACTCCCTTTCGATGCCGCTCGGTCTGACGGCGAATGGCGAAAGCGATGAAATATGCCAAGTCAGTCACGTGTGCATTCGCCATGCACCATAAATAGTAGGCGTCGTAGGTGTTGACGACGCCGGTGCTCTCTCTCCTTCTGGTCAAGGTGTTTGCTAATATGGCATGGAGATATCATAGGGAAAGGGTGAGAGCTGAGGCCTTCGAGCGGCTAGGGTCGTAGGTGGAAGAGAGTGGTGACAAAGCCTTCCAGCACAAGGAGGGAGAAATGTAGATATTGCGTGGTAGTGCATTCATGTCCTCCTCTTCCATAAAGTCATCGGTGTAAAGTCCCAGAGCGACTCCAAACTCTGGGACACTCATCGCACGAACTAGATTGCCTAATCGGAAGTGAATGGTGCTGGGGTCGTCATTGTTCGTCATCACCACTTGTAAATGAAAAGTAGAGCATAATTCTAAAGTTAGCTCTAAATAAGTGGGTTCGGTAATAGCGAAGAACCGTTCCCATGGGTCTGTGGTCAGGAGGGCGCGGATGGCATTAGCTAGCTAGACTTGCTCTACGGTAGCCCAATCGATGCAGCGACCTATAGTGAGGGGTCGCGCGCGTAGTATCTGAAATAGCTCCTCCTGTGAAGCTTGCGGGAACTCAAGGAATAGGTGCCAAACCTCGGCTGTAGTACGTACTGAGGAAGAACCCGGTCCCCTACGTCTCTTTGAGGATAGGACCGCGGCCTTCTTGCCTCTCGATGATAACATAAGGTACTTGAAAATGTAGGAGCATTGATATAGTAGTTCCAAGAATTGTTAACATTTAATGATATCAAGCGAGAGGTGAAGAATTTATACGATTATTCAGAAACATTTACTGGAATCAAAGATGCATCATCAGTTAGGCAAAAATCCTAAAACTAGTATATGCTATTTAGTAGCTTAAACAATGCAAATATAGAAAATACTAAAGTAAATTCCTAACTTATTTAAAATAGATTGGTAATAGTAACAATATCTTTGTAAGGCATATAGAATACCAATGTAGTAATGCAAATTGGAAAAACAAGGTTGGGAAAGTGAACCAAAAGCTGTTGTAGGGTGGCACATGGGCGTGTTGGTAGCGAGCACGGGCGTGGGGCATGAGTGTTCAGTCATGTGGAGGAAAAATGGAGGGAAAAGAGAGGGGAAAGTGAGGATTGATGCAGGGGGAGTGGATTTTAGGGTGGTTTGGGGGTTGAGGAAGTGAGAATCTAGGGAATGGTGGCCGGAATAGGGATTAGGGAGTGGAGAAAGGGAGATTTCGGCTAGGTTTTTGAAAGGAAGAAGAAAATGAACAGTAATTTGCTTATATAGGAGAGGTGCACACGGCCTAGGGCCACGCTCTTGTACTATGAAGGTGAGCCTGTGTTTTTCAAATTTTACAATTTAGGTCGTGCCCGACTACTATCCCACGCCCGTGTGTCTGGGGCGTGTGTGGTACACGGCCATGTCTCACGATCGTACCTAGCTTTGTTCGCTTCTCCCATGCCCGTAGGTTAGGGTACCACGCCCGTGTATTATTGTCCACGGCTTCATGGCACGGGCATGTCGCACGCCCATGTCGAAGAAATAGAATCGAGCCTTGCCCCTAGCATGCTCGTGTTTTTCCATTCCCACGCTCGTGTTCACCTATCAAGTTCACCCACGGCCATGTCACACAGCCATGGGGATTTATCGCATCCCATGTTTTGGGGAAATCATGTCCTGTTTCCACACGGCCGTATCATACGGCCGTGTTTCTTCCCCTATTTGGCCACGGCTTTAGGCACGCCCATGTGCCTGGCCGTGTATGCTGAAAAACTTTGCAATTCAAAGATAAAGTTAATAATTCAAAGTGTTAGAAATTAAAAATAAAGAAATCAAAATATGTTAATGCTCAGGTTACCTCCCGAGAAGCGCTTATTTATAGTCTAAGCTTGACTTACCTCTCTAGTGACTGGTCAGGGTGGTTCGAGGAGTTTATACTCCTCATTCCTACTATCAATCTCATCAAAATAGGGTTTTAATCGAGTGTTGTTTACCTTAAAAGTGTCAAACTTTTGGTGACTCACCTCCACTATACCGAATGGAAAAATACTGAGTACTGGAAGAGGGATTTCCTTATTCGGTATGGTAGTGACAATGTGGGGATCTACAGCATCTAGTAAGACTTTATCACCAATATTAATTTGAGTAGGAGAGGTATCGGGCTTGTTTTGGTGTAGTTTGGGCTTATCATGTGTTCTCGATTTGTGTGCTCGCCATTCGTCTAGCTCCTCTATCCGTAGCCTTCGTTCTTCATGCATGGGTCCATTATCATTTCTGGAACATGGCTCGTGAACTTCTTTGAAGCTTAATTTCTGCAAAGTCATATTGTCAGTTTTAGTAGATTGGTGTGGACTATTACCTTTAATGTTCGATGTGGTACCAGAATTACAAGCTTGAAGGGTGATCGTTTCGTCTCTCACAGGAAGTGTAAGCTCACCTGTGCCAACATCAATAATCGTTTTAGCAGTTGCTAAAAAGGGCCTCCCTAAAATCAAAGGGGTGTTATTATCCTCCTATATGTCTAGAACAACGAAATCAACGGGGAATATGAACTTATCTACTTTCACGAGTACATCTTCAATAATACCCCTAGGAAATCTTATAGTTTTTTCTACCAATTGAATGCTCATCCTAGTTTGTTTAGGTTTCCCAAGACCTAGCTGCTTAAACATTTTGCAAGGCATTACATTAATACTATCCCCTAAATCAGTTAATGCAATACTTATATCTAAACTACCAATTATGCAAGGAATTGTTAAACTCCCTGTATCTTTCAATTTGTGGGGTAGCTTATTCTGTAGAATAGCTGAGCAGACTGCATTTAGCTCCACATGCAATGCTTCATCCAACTTCCGCTTATTTACTACAAGCTCTTTTAAAAATTTCATTGCATTTGGCATCTGCGACAAAGATTCAATAAACGGTAAGTTAATATGTAATTTTTTCAAAAGTTTAAGGAATTTACTGAATTGTTCGTCTGAGCGGTATTTCTTTGTCGCTTTAGGGTATGGCACATGAGGTTTATATTCAACAGTCACTGGTTTGTTTGTATTTTGATCTACCTCATCTCTCCCTTTGCTTACCACTGTTTCTTGCCTTGGTTTTGTTTCAGGCTCAACAACTCCTTCATCATTCTGGATATTAATTGCGTTGAGCTATTCCCTTGGGTTGGGTTCAATGTTACATGGCAAGCTACCTTGTGGTTGTTCGAAGATTAGTTTGGATAGCTAGCCTATTTGAGTTTCGAGTCCTTGGATCAATGCTTATTGATTTTTAAGTGCTGTCTCGATATTTTAGAAATGGGTTTCTGACATTGATATGAATTTTGAGAGCATCTCCTCAAGGTTCGGTTTCTTCTCTTGTTGATAAGGTGGCCGTTGAAAACCCTGAGGATTTTATCTGATAAATGACCTCTAACAATATGATGCAGGTGTTAGGAGCACTTCTTTTTGAACTGACTTGGTTGTGACCTAGTATCACCTGTCCCATGATCCATAGTCCTTATTTTGAAGTCAATCCCTCATTATTAACATGGATTTCTTCTAATATCAGGCTTAATGATTATACAAAAGAGGATCCTGTAGCTTTCCTTCGACAGTTCAAACATATATGCAGTGCTTTCACATATGTTGGTGTCTCGACAGAAGTTGTTAAATTATTACTAATCCCATTTGCATTAGGTGAAAAAGTAAAAGCCTGGTTAGATGCACTCCCACCAGATACGGTTACTACATAGACTGACTTTGTGCAGTTATTTCATCGTCAAGTATTGGCAATGACTTAGGTAATTAGTACTCACGAAAAATTATTCAAATATAAACAAAAGGTTATTGAAACGTTAGTGCAAGCCTGAGAAAGATTTAAACCAACCCTTAGGTCAATATTGGGAGGAGGTATACATGTTGCAATTCAAATTCAACATTTTTATAATGGATTGGATAGCCAGAACAAGCGACAATTTGACATTATAACTAGAGAACGTGTTTGGAAGAAGATAAGAATAGAAGTCATAGAAATATTAGAAAAGTTTAGTGAAAATGAAGTCACTCAGGTTATACATCGGGAATTAAAAGCTGCAATAATTGGTAGAAAAGCCAAAACAACAAGCCTACAATACCCTGAAGTTAACTATTGCAGATTTTGCTAGACAGGATGAATATGAATCAGATGAGGAAACATTAGATGATGTTGAACGAGAAAATAATGAGATAGCCTTACAACTTGATTGGTGGCATAAAATTAGAGAGCAACAAGAACAAATAATTTCCAATACGAAAAAAATGGTTCCTTCCATTGATAAGCCTTCTGAACTATAATTAAAATCGTTACTAGAAATTTGAAGTATGGGTATTTAGGAGAGCACAATACATTAACTGTAATAATAGCTACAGGATTAGATTCTAAGCAAGAAGAAGCATTATTGAGTATTTTAAAAACACAAAGCCATTGGATGGACTATCACCGGCATTAAGGGAATTAATTCGACATTATGCCAGTACAAGATCAAACTAAAAGAAGGGAAAAATCTAATTGTAGATGCCCAGCATCAGTTCAATTCATCTATGAAAGAAGTGATGAAATAAGAATTACTCAAATGGCTAGACACAAGTACTATTTATGCAATTTTTGACAGTGAATGGGTTAGCCCTACACATTGTGTTCCGAAGAAAGGAAGGTTAACAGTGGTTGAGAATGCTAAGAACGAGTTAATTCCAACTAGGACAGTCACTGGTTGGAGGGTATGCATTGACTATAGAAAATTGAATGATACAACAAAAAAGGATCATTTTCTTCTTTCTTTTATTTATTAAATGTTGGATTGATTAGTTGGAAAAGAGCACTATTGTTTTCTTGACGAATATTCTAGATATTACCAAATCCTAATACATTTAAATGATCAAGAAAAAATACATTTACATGTCTTTTTGGCACATATGTTTTTAAATGAATGCCATTTGGCAATGCTCCCGCAACATTTACAAGATTTATGACTACCATTTTTGCTGATATGTTGGAAGATGGCATGGATGTATTTATGGATGAGTTCTTAGTATATGGAGATTATTTTCGGGGATGTTTAGATAACCTTGAGATAGTCCTACAAAGACGTGAAAAAAAGGAATCTGGTACTTAACTAGGAAAAATGTCATGTTATGGTCAAAGAAAGATGGGTTTTAGGACATCAAATACCAAGAAAAACTATGGAAATGGATAAAGGAAAGATCGAAGTCATCAAAAATCTCCCTAACCCTACAAAAGTTCGAAGAGTAAGAAATTTCTTAGGACATGCTGAGTTTTATAGGTGATTTATAAAAGACTTTGCTCATATCTCTAAACCATTGAATCAACTTCTTCAGAATGAGACACCTTTTATATTCAATCAGGATTGCATTAAAGCTTTCGAGGTAATAAAAAAAAACTTATTTTCACACCTATAATCATTACTCCTAATTGGTCAAAACCTTTTATTATAATGTGAGATGCTAGTGATTATGTTGTAAGAGTAGTGCTAGGACAAAAGAGAAACAACATTTTCTGCGTTATTCATTATGTAAGTAATACACTAAATTCAGCGCAGTGCAATTATACTACTACTGAAAAAGAAATAGTTGCTACTGTTTTCTCTTGTGAAAAATTTCAGCCTTACTTAATGGCAAATAGAGTTTTTGTTTACACTGACCACTCTGCATTGAAATATGTTATCAAAAAGAAAGAAACAAAAAGCTAGACTAATGAGGTGGGTATTGTTGCTTCAAGAATTTGATTTGTGGATACTGGATAGAAAAGACACAAACAATCAAATTGCAGATTACTTATCCATAATAGAAAATGAAGTGAGGAGAATTTTTTTAAGATATCAAAGACACTTTTACTAATAAACAACTATTTAGGGTAAATATACATCAAACTAGGTATAGGAATAATAAAACACTATGGTACGCAGACTATGTAAATTAAATTATTAAGGGAGTTTTCCCAACAAAAGCTTCATGGTAGCAAAAAAAGAGAATTATTCAAAAAGTAAAAAAATATATTCGAGAAGGCTCGTATGTATTTCGACAATGTGTAGACTAATTAGTTCGAAGATGTGTCGTGGAAGAAGAAATAAAAGTAGTTTTGCAAATGTGCCATACATCACCATGTAGGGGACATTTTGGAGGAAAAAGAATAGCCCATAAAATATAACAATCGAGATTTTACTAGCCAACTATGAACAGAGATACTTACGAATTAGTACAAGGAGTGATAGATGCCAAAGGACTGGAAGTATATAAAAAAAGATGAAATGCCACAAACAAAGATACTTGAAGTTGAGGTATTTAATGTTTGGGGAATTAATTTTATGGGACCTTTTCCAAGTTCTTTTGGAAATTAGTACATCTTGCCCGTTTTTGATTATGTCTCTAAATAGGTTGAAGCTATAGCCTTACCTACGAATGACACAAAAGAGGTAGTTAGATTCTTGAGAAGAAACATCTTTGCTAGATCTAGAACATCCTATGCGTTCGTAAGTGATGAAGGATCCCACTTCTACAGTAAACAACTTAAAGCAGCCTGTAATGCCCTAAATCCTAAGTAATTATTTTTATATGGTTGTGACACAATTATGTATCTGTTTTAGTGGTTATGTGTTCTGGGAGTGTTTGTGAAGTCTTAGGTTCAAGCATTGGCTTGTGAAAAAATTTTGTTTTTGTAGGAAGAAACATTGTCTTTAGTCAGTAGGCTTTTAAATAAATGTGTTTATAACATGACAGAATGTGCCTGCTGGTCTAGGGGATAAGTGGTGTGTGGTAGTTACTTGAGGTCTGAGGTTCGAATCTTGGTAAGAGCAGTGGAGTGTTTTATTTTGCTGCTGTGCCATGTAAGTGGTTGAATGTCAGTGGAACTCTATGCTAGTGGGCGATTGGAGTGTTTGAGGGGTGTGAGGGATTGTGTAGCCGAATTCTAGGCGGATGTTGTGGAGAAAATAATGGGAAATGAGGGGAGAGGGAGTAGTGTTCCGAATTTGAACTGTGGTACTCTGAACTTTCAGCTTTGGTAAGTTTGAGTACTCTATTTCGAGTTTTGGGAACATTTTGGTTCTTTTTCTTTTGTTCTCTGGAAACCGATTAGTGCTAGGGAGTTTTGGGTTAGCATTCTTCTCTACATTTTCAGTTTGAGTGATTATTCTCTCTCTTCTTGGGGCCGAACATAGCAAAAGACCATTCGGGTATCTCCTTTTCTATTTTTGCAACCTTATTCTCCCTTTTTGTTCATTGGACGAATGCTCTATGTATCTCCCTCTCTCAAACTTTGGTCGACTACTCCCTATTCCATTCCCTCTCAATTCTTCCCTTTTTATTCACCTTGCTATTTGACTGATTGCTTCTTATTCCCTTTCCCTCTCTTTATCTTATTTGTTGTAGTTGAGTACCCCTTTCTCTTCTCCCTCTATTCCTTCAGCTTTTATCAAGTGTCCCTTCTTGTATTGTTAAATCGAATACCTTCTTCTCTTTCCTTCTCCGGCTTTCAATTTCTCTCTAAAAATGGGGGATTTGCTTTGGTATTTCTTTGTTCCTTGGCTGAAGTTTTGGTCTTTTTATCCTCCCTCTGCTGTCGATTTTTCTTCTGCTAGTAGTTGGTTCTGTCCAACATGAGTTGCTTTTGGTTGATAAGTATTTCACGTCCAACCGTGTTAAACTCGTGTTACCTACAAATTTGTAAGGCTACATCGTTTAAAGCAATGGAAGTGTGAATTATTCCAAGAACGTTCGTACCAAGAATCCTATCAGACAGTGTGAATTATTCCATAGGGAGCACCGGTTTTGTTTGTGAAAAAGATGGATCCATGCTCATGCGTATTGATTACCGACAATTGAATAAATTGACCATTAAGAATAAGTACCCCTTACAGAGGATTGATGATTTATTCGATCAATTTCGTGGAGTTTCAGTTTTCTCTAAGATTGATCTCCGATCGGAGTACCATCAATTGAGGGTTAAAGAGACTGATGTGTATAAGACAGCGTTTAAGACTTGTTATGGTCATTACGAGTTCTTAGTGATGCCATTTGGATTGATGAATGCACTAGCGACATTTATGGATCTGATAAACCGAGTGTTCCAACCCTATTCGGACCAGTTCGTAGTGGTTTTTATTGATGACATTCTGGTGTATTAGAGAACTGAAGATGAACATGATGTACATCTCCGAGTGGTGCTATAGATTCTGAGGGAGAAGTAACTGTCCGCCAAGTTCAATAAGTATGAATTATGGTTGCGAGAGGTAACATTTCTGGGTCATGTGGTATCTACCGAAGGGATTAGGGTTGATCCTCAGAAATTTAAATTTGTTCTAGACTAGAAGTCGCCTAAGATGATATCTGATATTCATAGTTTTCTAGGACTGGTAGGTATTATAGACGATTTGTTGAGGGGTTTTCATTAATTGCTGCACCTCTAACTAAGTTGTTTCTTAAGGGTGTTCCATTTAACTGGGTTGATGTGTAGCAAGAGAGCTTTGAAAAGCTTAAGAAAGTTCTGACTGAGGCCCCTGTCTTGATACAGCTAGAGTCTAGGAAAAAGTTCACAGTTTACAGCAATGTGTCACATGTTGGTTTGGGGTGTCTGTTGATGCAAGACGGTAAGGTGGTTGCATATGCATCCCATCAGCTTAAGACTCATGAGGTGAATTATCCGACGCATGACTTGGAGTTGGCCACAGTGGTATTCACTCTAAAATTTGGAGGCATTATTTGTACAGTGAGAAGTGTATCATTTATACGGATCACAAGAGCTTCAAGTATCTCTTCACTCAGAAGGAGTTAAATCTTAGGTAGCGTAGATGGATTGAGCTTCATAAAGACTATGACTGTACGATCGAATACCATCCTAGGAAGGCCAATGTGGTGGCCGACGCACTATACCATAAGGCTATGACTGATCTAAGGGCGATGTTTGCTCGCCTCAGTTTATTTGATGATGGTAGCTTGTTGGCTGAGCTCCAAGTTAAACCGACGTGGATTGAGCAGATTAAGGGTAAGCATTTGGAGGATGAGTCATTGGGTCCTCAATTCCGACAGATTGAGCGTGGTAACACATTAGATTTTGGATTGAATAGTGAAGGGGTGCTTTGTTTCCGTGGGAGAGTCTGTGTATCGAAAGATACTGATTTGAGGCAGTCTATACTATGACAGGCGAATAGTAGTCCTTATGCTATGCACCCTGGTGGAAACAAGAAGTACTGAGACCTTCATGAGTTATATTGGTGGCCAGGTCTTAAGCGTGAAGTTATTGACTTTGTGAGCAAATGTCTGACTTGCCAACAGGTTAAGGCCGAACATCAATTACCGACAGGGTTGCTTCAGCCAGTTAAAATTCCACTTTAGAAGTAGGAGAGAGTGACTATAGACTTCATTAGTAGGCTGTCCCTAATGCCTACTAAGAAGAATTTGGTATGGGTCATCGTGGATCGATTGACCAAGTCTGCCCATTTCATACCAGTTCGTACCGATTACTCTTTGTAGAAGTTGACTAAACTGTATGTGTCTAAGATAGTGAGACTGCATGGGTACTGGTTTCCATAACATCTAATAGAGATCCTCGCTTCATGTCTTACTTCTGGAAGAAGTTACATGAGGCTTTGGGTACAAGGTTGGACTTTAGTACTACGTTCCATCCTCAGACAGATGGTCAGTCAGAGAGGGTGATTCAGATACTGGAGGACGTGTTGAGGAGTTGTATGATAGATTTTTGAGGCAGTTAGGAGACTATTTGTCGTTAGCAGAGTTTTCCTATAACAATAGCTATCAATCTAGCATACAGATGGCACCTTACGAGGCATTATATGGTCGTAGGTGTTGTACTCCTTCGTGTTGGACTGAGTTGGGCGAGTGGCTTGTTCTAGGCCCTGAGTTAGTTTATGATATCGAGGATAAAGTTAGACTAATACAGGATCGACTGAAGGCAGCATCAGACAGACAGAAGTCCTATGCGGATTTGAAGCATAAGGAGATTGAGTATTCTGTGGGGGACTTCGTTTTTCTCAAGGTCTCACCATGGAAAAAGGTACTGACGTTTGGTAGGAAGGGCAAGTTGAGCCCTAGGTTTATTGGGCCTTACCGCATACTGAAACATGTGGGGCTGGCTGCATATCAGTTAGAGTTACCGCCAGAGTTGGACCAGATTCATGATGTCTTCCATGTCTCTATGTTGAGGTGCTACCGCTCTGATCCTGCGCATGTAATCTTGATTGAGGAAATTGAGGTTAGGCCAGACCTGACTTTTGAAGAAGAACCAGTTCAAATATTAGAGCATGATGTAAAGGTTTTGAGGAGGAAGTCTATTCCACTAGTTAAGCTACTTTGGCGTAATCACAGTTCTGAGGAGGCCACGTAGGAACCTGAGGAGGCGATGCGACAACAATACCCTCATTTGTTCTGATTAGGTAAATTTTGAGGCTGAAATTTTCATTTAGGGGGTAGAGTTGTAACGCCTCAAGTCCTAAGTGATTATTTCTATATGGTTGTGACACAAGTGTGTATCTGCTGTGGTTAAGTGTTTGATGGGTGTGGGGGATTGTACATCCAAATTCTAGGAGAATATTGAGGAGAAAATTATAGGAAGTGAGGGGAGAATGAGTAGTGTGCCGAATTTGAACTGTTGCACTCTAGACTTTCGGCTTTGGTAAGTTTGAGTACTCTATTTCGGGGTTTGTAAACATTTTGGTTCTTGTTCTTTTGTTCTCTAGAAACCGATTAGTGCTAGGGAGTTTTGGGTTAGCATTTTTCTCTGCATTTTCAGTTTGAGTGATTATTCCCTCTCTTCTTGGGGCCGAACATAGCAAAAGACCATTTGGGTATCTCCTTTTCTATTTTTGCAACCTTATTCTCCCATGTTGTTCATTGTCTAAATATTCTCTGTCTCTCCTTCTCTCAAACTTTGGCCGATTACTCCCTATTCCATTCCCTTTCAATTCTTCCCTTTTTATTCACCTTCTGATTAACCGATTGCTTCTTGTTCCCTTGCCTCTCTTCATATTAGTTTGTTGTAGCCGAATACCCCTTTCTCTTCTCCCTCTATTCCTTCAGCTTTTATCGAGTGTCTCTTCTTGCATTGTTAAACCTAATACCTTTTTCTTTTTCTCTCTCCTACTTTCAGTTTCTCTCCAAAAGGGGGGATTTGCTTTGGTGTTTCTCTGTTCCTTGGCTTAATATTTGGTCTTTCCATCCTCCCTCTTTTGTCGACTTTTCTTCTCCTAGCAGCTGGTTCTATCCAACGTGAGTTGCTTTTGGTTGATAAGTATTTCGGTAATGACAGAAGTTATGTCTCAAACATTGTAAGTAGTGTTGTTTTTTATTAATCTATTAGGTTCCTAACATGTGGTCATGTCGTATTGTTTTGGAAGTATCTAATCGTGTTGAACTCGGTTTACCTACAGATTTGTAAGGCTATATCGTTTGAAGCAGTGGAAGTAAGTGACAGTAACGAGCTCGTTTGGGAACTGTTTTTGTATTAAGCATGACAAACATTGGTCATGACCTTGTCTTATGTTTTAGGTGTGAATTATTCCAAGAATGTTCGTACCAAGAATCCTATCAGGTGTGTACAAACGCATCTATGACTATAGAAATTGACAAAAGTCGAAAGAAGTGGATGTTGACGCTGTATAGGTGTGTTCTTGTTCGTGAGGTAGTCCGTATGCCTAAACATGGGCTTACAATCATTGAGGTTGGCCATGAGCGATTTCATGGGCCGAGGCTGTTTTGGGCCATTTTCGGCCAAAATGAGCTGTTTGGGCCCCACGGGCATATGGGTCCCACACGAGTAAACCACATGGACATGTGGAGAATTTTAGGCTGAGTATCCACACGGCCAAAGGCTATCTATGGGCTTTGTGGGCCACAAAATGAGTCGTGGGCCCATTTTCACTGTTTGACTGTTAAGGTTGGGCGGGTCACTCGAGAGGACTGTAGACCTACTGTTGGGTCGGTAAGTGTACCTAGACCCCCTAATTGATAAAATGACTGAAATGCCCCTACATAGTAAAATGACTGATATGCCTCTATGAGATGTATGATTATGATTAAGCATGCCATTATATATATTGATCAAACGTATGATACTATGACATGATGCATGTTATGTTGCATGGGGATGGGATTTATTATGATTGGAGGAAGTGTACTGTACTAGTAGCTCTGCTGCAAATACTGTTTAGTGCCGCAATCGAAACTACTTGGAGTGTAGGGATGGGTGGGTTGA
Organism: Gossypium hirsutum; assembly: GCF_007990345.1. NCBI lineage: Eukaryota > Viridiplantae > Streptophyta > Magnoliopsida > Malvales > Malvaceae > Gossypium > Gossypium hirsutum. The sequence continues at coordinate 93,356,178 of NC_053436.1, forward strand.
TTTTATCCCTACATGGAGTATAGGGTTGGACGGAGATAGAGTGTAGAGGCTGGTTGGGTAGGATTTATTGATTGCATATCTGTATTGTCCTGTTACTGAGATGGGCTCAGGCCGACACTGATACTGATACTGTAAAGGGCTAAGGCCCTGACTGAAATTGAACCGTGACTGAATTGGGCTTAGGCCCAGACTGTTTATGCTCACTATTTGGTTTTGATATGGGGTTACACACTGAGTTTCCATAACTCACCCATCTGTTTATCTGTACAGGTAATCCCCAGGCTTAGGCGGGTCGATGCTGTAAGGGATTCAAAGGTGGCCACACAACTACACGAACTTTCTTATTGGGTTTAAATTATAATAGTTTTATTTTGGGTAATTTGTTTTTGTAATAAGGCCTCTTTAATTTTTAACCTTTAATTTTCGGGGTTTTATTTATTTTGATTTATTTGTGCTAGTAGTAGGACGCAGGTTTTCAAAAAGACAAATATTTTTTGAAACACCATGTTCACGCAACATGTTTTAAAAGCTTCTGCAAGAAATAATGTTTTTAAAATTAATAAAAATTTAATGTGATTAACTTTTGACAAATGACTTAGATTTTGGAAATGAGTATACTATCTTAAGATCACATAAAGAGGTTAAATAAAGAACGGGTTTTTCAACGAGATTATACTTTGCAAAAAATACTTCAATGTGACATCGCCATAATCAACCATAACATCCAGGCCAGGTTTGGGGTATTACATTATGTTTGATTATGTGGGCGTTGGTGTGTTGGAAATTTGATTAATATAATAAGTGTGTTTAATTAATATATGTTTTGGTATGCTTTGAATACATCTTGTACACTGGATTACAGGTTTGAGTTTCTTTTGCATGTGATTTGTGTGCATATACTCATGTAAAATATTCGATGTGTTACTCTGTTTTTGTTTATTGTTTTTTATTTTGGACTCACAATGAGTTCGCATAGCTCACCCCCTCTTAGTTTCATTCCTTTTAGGTAACTCGCATTGTTAAGCTCTGGATTCGGTGCATGGGAGGTCTTAGAAAGCTTTGGTTTGGTTCAGTTTGATTAAAATTTTTCATAAGTTAATATGGTTGGTTTTAAGGTTATTTGTAAGATGATTATACAAACTGTGGTATGGGTTTATGTTTGGTTTCTTTCGTTACACTACGTGATTTCGGTTCTGAACATCATTTTGAAATTTTCACACACGGTTTTTAGTTAGGTTTCTGCTATTGTTTAAAGTTTTTACATAGTGAAGAAAGTCAGATATTTTCCGTACAATGTGTAATTTGGAATTTTGAGTTATAGTTGGCAACATTTGGTGTATTTTGAAACTGGGCAAGAAACATTAATTTGATTCATTTCTAATTGTTTTTAACGTCAATTGAATATTGTTTCAGCATATAAATAAGTATTTATCATATTTCCTAAATTAAGAAGAAAAACAGGTTAACAAAGAATTTTTTTGTTTAAATCAAAGTTTTTGTTTCCACCACTTTTGGTAGCCAATGTGACCTCTAGAATCCGGTTGAATACAAAAAATGCCTTGCAATGGATCATTGATTTGCCACCCTCCTCGCTAACCTGAGAACTATATATCTACAAGGTAAAGTAAGGTGGTGAGCTTGGGAAAGCTTAGTGAGTACACATGTATACAACACAAATATATACACACCAAACATGTTAGGATTTAAACACATAACATAATTTACACTAAACACAGTGATACATTGGCAATTCGTGAATATGAAAATTAGAAAAATTATATCCTCATTGGATAAATGGATCTCCAAAACACACTACATGACTTATAAATTCGTATGCTATCTTCATGAAAGTGTAGCACGTATGCTCACACTCTCTAAACACACCATGCAATATACAATGTATGGAGCCATGCTGACTATCTTCGGGCCATAATGCCCAACACATAATAAAAAGGGGTGAGTACTCCAAATCTTATGGCATGCCAGCTATACCCAATGGTTCCATAAAGTCAAAATGTCAACATATATCTTTTAACACATTTACAATATTCAGTATAATAGGGCTCGCAATTAAGCAGAGCTCGAACAATATATCACAATTTGCAATTCACAATTCGCAATAAAGCATGGTTCGCAAATAATTTAACTTCCATGCAACATATATTGCAGTCATAATCATAGTTCGCATTTAATGCATGACATAGCTATATAATTTAGTTTTCACATTGTAACACCCCTTCCCCGTATCCAAAGCAAGGACAGGGTTCAAGGCATTACCGGACTTAAATGTAAATAAACATACAAAATCAAGCCATAAGGTTTCATCCACAATTAAAACTTTTCAATCACATGCAAATTGTCCTTTATGTAGGTCTACAAGACCCGAAACATATATCAAAAGTGGTTTGGGTCTAAACCAAGAACATTCAGAACCTTTTTAACACTTAGAAAATTTTCTTGTTTTGGAGAGTCACATGCCCGTGTGGGTAGGTCGTGTGGTTACACACGCCCGTGTGGCTTGAGACACACCCGTGTCCTCAGCCAGTGTAACTCTCTGTTTATGACGTCATCAACCAAATAAAGTCACACAGCCAAGTTACACGCCCGTATGCTTAGGCCGTGTGGCGAATTAAATTCCAAAAATTAAGTGCAAACTTCACATGGCCTGGGCACACGCCCATGTCCTATGGCCGTGTCTTTCACATGATTGAGACACACAGCTGTGTCTCTGCCCATGCGTTTACTACTAACCAATTTTGTTTTCCATAATTAGGGTGCAGGGGACACACGGCCGGATCACACGCCCATGGGGTAGACCGTGTGTCAGACGGCTTAGACACATGCCCATGTGTCTAACCGTGTGGACAATTCCTAGTCTATTTTCCAAGCCATTTGCCATTCTTAAACACTCACATACTTACACTCGCTTCATGCTATGCAACATGGTACATTTGAATACTAAAGCATTCACATTCATGGTTAAATTTTGACTTGGTAATGTTAACATATCACCTATTCAAACTATCATGCTTTCATATGGCATTCCACACCAATTTCATATTTGTCTATCATCTTTACTAACCTACTTTCAAGTTACACATTTGCATTACCTTTATTGTCATACACATTAATCATATTTCATACACCAAACATACATGCCATCCATTACACTCATTAACCATAAGCAACCATAACCACATTAAAGCATAAGCACATCTGTATGCATACATCAATAACTAGGGTTACAACCCAAAATAATGAGTATGAGCCACCTCTCATGGCCATATACAAAATAGTCATAATAACATCATGAGCCAACACATTGGCTAACAATATGACACATAACAAAAAGGCCAAGTCCCTATACATGCCATATCCAAAATGATAAAGCTAACTATACCCAAAGGTTCAATTGATAGTGTGATCGAATCTCCGACGTTCTCCGATTCCCAAGCTAGCTTGGCGAAACTATAAGAGATGGAAAAGAAAGGGGGGTAAGCATAAAGCTTAGTAAGTTCACAAGCAAATAAAAGGCAACTTAAACAACCTTAAATTACACATTTAATGTAACGAACATAATCTTACATTTTATCAATTCTCATAAACTTATTCCTCATATATATAAATACATGTTCTTACCATGAGCTCATCATATTTCATGTCATTCACATGAGTTCGATGTACATACCTGTGCCCACTTGCACATTATAACTTACTTTTGTGCCTTGATGCAATCATTACGATTACTCATAGAACTTCTTTTAAACTACCCGTTAAACACTCGGAATACTATCAGATACATCGAAAGTTTGCACCTAAGTGCCTTATATGTAGCCAATGCTACTTCATATCTCAAATCACATGTTGCTCGTTTACGAGCTACTCAAGGGTCTGCTCATGCAATCTGTCAAGTATCCACAACACATGCCGAACTACCTTGCCATCAATAAAATATTCGAAACCAGTACCCAGACGCCAAAACATGTGTCACATATATCACGAACTCAGACCACAACTCAATGAGTTCGGATGTCACATATATCATGAACTCATATCACAACTCAATGAGTTCAGATTACATAATTCCTAGTGACATGTTACTCGTATCCTAACTATTCCTAAGGTTCAAACGGGATTCTTTGATACCACAATTCCGTTGAGCTTTCTCGTAATGTCGATTTCAATACTCATAGCACCAATCACATACTCATGGAATAGTCAAGCATACTCATAATAATTATAAAGCATTAACATTCACTTGATATCAAGCAATGGAAATATGACATAACATTTTATATGAACCTGCCATACATGTAATATTAAAGCATTTAAAGTATGGTACATGTTGCATTATTTGCAAACGAACTTACCTCGGTACAAAAATGATAAAAACGAGCCTAATCCTCGTAAACCTTATTTTTCCCCTGATCAAGACACAAATCACATTTTTCTTGATCTATAATACTAAATTTGACTTGTTTAATACATACATTGCTCATATCGACCCATAACACATACTTTGATAAAATTACCTTTTTTACCCCTAACTTTTCACTTATTTACACTTTAGTCCCTAGGCTCGTAAAATGAAATGCATGCAATTTCTTGGTTACCCAAGCCTAGCAGAATCATATTTTATCTCATATCAGCCCATATTTTCCTTTATTTCACATTTCTACTACTCATTTTCACACATTTTACAAACAAGCCCTTTTTAAGTGTTTTAACTAAAAATCACTTAGTAAAAGATGTTTATCACACATCAAACATTCATATTCCTCCGTTAAACATCAAAATACAACCATGTCACAGATGGGTCAAATTTCATACATGAACCCTAGCTCAAAATAATGGTAGAAATAGCTAGATCGGTGGGTGACAACTTCAAAAATGCAAAGAACATTAAAAACGGGGCTTGGGAGCACTTACAATCAAGCTTGAAATGTTGAAAACCCTAACTATGGAGCCCCTTGAAAATTTTGGCACCCTTGACAAGATGGACATCATTTTTGCTTTCTTTTTCCCTTTCTATTCTTTTATTTAACAAAAGATAAAAATGCCCTTAAGACCTTTCTTTCAAATTTTTCCTATTCATGCCCATTTTTGTCCAAAATTTTAGAACTTGGCAAAATTGTCATTTAACGACCTCTAATTAATAATCCATTGCAATTTCATACTTAAAGCTTCTAGAACACAAGTTTTACAACTTATTCAATTTGGTTCCTAAAGTCAAATTGGGCATCTTAGGCATAGAATTTCTTCATGAAAATTTCACACAAACATGCAATCATGTCATGGACCATCAAATAATCATAAAATAATTATTTCTATTTCAAATTTGTGGTCTCAAAACTACTGTTTCGACTAGACCCTAATTCGGGATGTTACACGCATATTTTATTTAGCATAAGGCACGCAATAGCTTAGTTTATATACAATACAACTAAAAATCTCACAATAAATGATTTAGAAAATTAATACAGTTTCCCATAATAATATAATTCACCAATTAACATAGTTCAAAATATAACACAATACACAAATATAATTGGCTCGCACTACAGTTGAGCTTTCACTTAGCATTTCACGATAATATAATTTTGTACTAATCAAAACTCACAATATAATAAATCTCATAATTCACTTAAGAGTTAATGCATGCAAATATATGCATTATTGATAAATTTTACATGCTATATAAGTCCACATTATATTATTTATTCTTATATCCGTTAGTAAATATTACAAGATCATATACAAATATATATTATATATACATATTTATTTAGTGACCTTTGTCATTTCAAAATTTAAGTATACATTAAAAGTCCCATAGATTTATATATTATATCAAACTATACCCATAATTATATATATTGTATACAATAGAACCATGCATATATACATTATATTATATATATAATCAAAATCCATTAATATATATTATATAAAATAAAGCCATGCATATATAATATATATATAATCACCCACGTACATATATGTATATTTATACAACCCACTCATATATATATATATATAACACGCATATATATTACCAACTCCCCCATCTATATATAATATATAACAACCACATATATATATACACAGTATACAAAATAAAGGCCATATATATTATAAGTTCATGCATTTTCACTAATAAATTTTCACAGTGTATATACCCAACGATTCAACCAAAATTGCAGGGATTTGCACAAGGAAGAAGTCAAGGTTTCCATACCATAAGGGAGGGTTTGCATGCCACATTTCGACTCTCTAGATTTCGTAATTCATGCTAAAACATGACATATAAATGTACTCACTTGTAGCTCACCACGACTCATCGAACTAGAGAACTTTTCACTTGCCTTTGTCCCAGTTTGTTGAGGCTCCGCCAACATTTTTAGCTTCAGAAAAAAAATATGCATATTACTAAGCATTCCAAAATAATCTAGCTTATCTCTTTGTGTTCATACAATGACTCTCCACTCACACATACTTATTTAACTTATTTCGTACAACCTATTTCGCTTAATTTATTCTTTTTAACTTAATTAAATCCTTAATTTCTGCTTTCAAACCCCCTAACTTGTGCCTAGTTATAGATCTAGATCTCTAACTTTGCTCAATTTCTTTAATTAATATTTTCTTTTTCCGAAACAACATTATTCATCCTCATTCTCAAAAGAAAACCATTTAATTCCTGCAATTACTTAAAGATTTTGATAAATTGGATTTATAAACCACTTAATTTCATCAAAATATACTACAAATCATTTTAAAAATATCTCTTAGCTCTTTATTATGAGATTCACCATTTTTTATGCAAAAGATAGCTTTAAAAGCATGGATCGTTAATTTTAGCATGGATCGTTAATTTTCTTACTTAGACCTAAGAAAAATCAAATTAAAAACACCTAATAAAACTTTAATACATAAGAAAATAATAGATTCACCTTTAACTCGAAAACCTCCACGATTTTGTACCAATTGAGCAAAAATAAGCTAAATTTAGGTGAGAAATTGGAGAAGAAAGAGTGTTTTCTTACAAAATTGAAGGAATTAAGAGTGTTTAGAAGTTAAGAAAATATAAGAGATGCAAAAAAGTTTTAGAGAAAATTTTCTAATTGAGATCTAACAAATTTTAAAATTGAAAAGGATGGAGGAAACAAAATAAAAATAAAAAGATGGGTGTGGCTTTTTATAGCCAACTAACATTTTAAAAACAAAAAAATAGGCTATTTGCCCTTTAAGTCCTCTCTTATTTCTCTCTTATTCTAATAACTCCCTTGTTAACAATTAGTCTTAATTTATACATTTAACCTCTACTTTAGCCACTATCCAAATTAATCTTTATTAATCTTTACTAATTCTCTCATTCTTAATACCATAATTATTTGATTTAATTTTTATTATTATTATTAACTAATTATTTATTTTATCCTATTTTAACTCCTATGACACAAAATCTGATTTTTCTCTCAAACTTATAATCTAATGTCCAATTCTACTAACCCGATTTTCGGAATGTGACAATCTTCCCCTCTAAAAATAATTTCGTCCTCGAAATTACTTGAACTGAATAGATAAGGAGACTGACATCTCATCGTATCCTCAATTTCCTAAGTAGCCAACTCGATTTTGTAGTTACACCAAAAAACCTTTACTAAAGGTATTCTCTTGTTACACAACACCCTAACCTCATGAGATAGGATATCGATTGGTTCCTCCTCATAGATAAGACCAGGTCAAAACTCCATCTCCTCTATCAAAATAGTATGCGATAGGTTAGATCGGTAGTTCCGCTATATTTCCTTGAACATCTGAATTACTCATTCCAACTAAACATTTGTCTGGGATGATAAGCCATTCTAAAGTTAAACTTCGAACCCAATGCTCTTTAAAGACTCTTCCAAAATCTCGAGGTAAAATGTAGATCTCTGTTAAAAATAATCAAAACTGGTACACCATGAAGTTGAACTATCTCCACCATGTGCAACTTAGCTAATCTCTCCATCAAGTAATTAGTATGCATTGCTAGAAAATACATACTCTTTGAGAACCAATCAACAATCACCCAAATCGAATCCCCAACTCACTAGCCAAATCACTCTCAATATACGAGTGGATGGAACCCGAATATACTAATGAAAATAAAGAAAAAGGTCGCAATATGAATGTACCTACAATCACATCGGTTGTCTCACGGTCCTATGGCTCCCTCATAGCATAAACACGAGCAGGTCCACCAAACTCAGTCGATGTAGGTATTGTGAGGGCAACTGTCATCGACCCATCAGTCTGTTATTACCACCATGACCTCGGCCTTGGCCTCTAGCAGGTGCGGTACCCTAAGCCAGCTCAACTCTTTTTGGGCAGTCCTCTACTCGAAGCTCCAGTAACCCACAACGCTGGCACGCCCCTGACACTCTTTAACACACTCCCGGGTGCCTACGCCCACAATGATCACAAGTTATCACCTCAATCTATCAACTTGTAGGAACTATTGCGGTGCTCTGCGATCTAGTTTAGCTTGGTTGAGAGTCCTGTCAAGCACCCCTATCAGACATCCAAAAATCACGGCCTCTATTGCTTGGCCTTTCCAACAATCCTAACTAATTGGAACCCCTCTTCCCGGACTTAGATACAACTAGTCTCGGTGGCTCGACCAGGGTCTCTTCTACCTCCTTAGCCTTCTCTACCAAATCATCAAAGGCCTGAGTGCTTTGTGCTATAAGATATACCCGAATGTCCCAATTTAACCCAAAGCATAACCTCTTACACTATCTTTATCAAAGAACACATCTCTGGAGCATACTGGCTGAGCCGCACAAACTTATACTCAGCCACAGACATATTACCTTGGACCAAATCTAGAAACTCCCTTTTCCTTGCACCCAAGTATTGCTCTCTCAAGTACTTCTTTCGGAAGGACTCCAAAAATAACTCGTAAGTCAGGTGATCAGCAGCGGTCCCTCCCTTTTGTTGTATTCCACTAGAAATGAGCTTCACTGTTTAGTAAGGATATGGTGCAACCCAACCTCTCATCATCTGAACATCCCATTTACTCAAGGATTCTGTCAACTCTTTCCAACCAGTATTCAACAATGGTTGGATCAGCTCCTTTAGCTCCCTAGAATTATTTACCACCCAAAGCTCAGAGTTGTTTGGGTGACAACCCTCTTGTAGTTGAGTCAAGGTTCCCACCAACTATACTCTAAAATGACCTAATCAACACTTGAACCAAGGGCTCAAAACCAGTTCCAGGTGCAGCTTGCCCCTAAAGTGGTTCCACTAGTGCATTAGTAGCCAGACACCTGCGTCTAGGAGGAATCTCTGTATATATTTGCATAAAATTAAATAAAATGGGAAAGTGAAAAGTGAAAAGTAATCCAAGGCAAATTTTTTATTTCAAGAAAACATTTTCAAAGAAGGCAATGTGTTCTCATTCCTATCCCATTTACAACTAATTTTCATACAAGGTTATTTTCGTAAAAAATGTTTAAATATTTCCACTTTTATTTATATTTTTAAATTAATGTATTTATATTTTCAAAAAAGCTAATTTGTTGAAAACTCTGGCTTTGCCAGGTTTTTGTAAACCTGCCTCTAATGCCACTAAATGTGACACCCCAAACCCGACTGGAATGGTCTGACCCAAATTCGTAACATCACATTAGCCTCCGAGGTGACTTTCCATTTAAAAATTTACTAACACTACCAACCAACAATACACACCACACAATTGCAAAATATTTCGTATAGGAAATTAGACCTAAGTGCATGCTTTTCTAAATTAATTATTTCATTCACACAAACAAAAGGTATAAGGCGTACCTTAACACTCAACAGTCTCCTTTAGTTGCAAAAATTTGTTAATTCATTTAATTATCATCACATTAAGCAAGTAATTAAAACCATTTGAACCAGCAATCAAGCAAGCAATTATAACGTTAAAAAATTCCCAAAAGGAAACAACAGTCCATAATGTTTGTTTACAACTCGTTGAAAATTTTATTTAAAAATTTTAAGTCTAATTTTAGTACTAAACCCTTGGAACAACCCACATTGCCTTCACATAGGAGCTTAAAAGCTTAACACACATACTCAAAGAAAATGCCTTGCAATGGATCACCGATTTGCCACCCTCCTCGCTAACCCGGGAACTATTTATTTGCAAGGTAAAGTAAGGGGGTGAGCTTGGGAAAGCTCAGTGAGTACACATACATACAACACAAATATATACACACCAAACATGTTAGGATTTAAACACATAACATAATTTTCATACTCAACATAGTGATATATTGGTAATTAGTGAATATGAAACATAGTTAAATTATATACTAATTGGATAAACAGATCTCCAAAACACACCACATGACTCATAAAATTGTACTCTATCTCCATGTAAGTGTAAGACGTATGATCACATTCTCGAAACACACCATGCTATCTATTGTGAAAGGAGCTATGCTTAACATTCCCTTATCTCTCCAACACTATCTCCAGGCCACAATGCCCAACACATGATAAAAAAGGTATGGGTACTCACAATGCCAACATATCGTGATGTCCACAAAACCAACTAAAAATTTGACAAAGGCAAGTGCACCTATCAATTAATAAGATAGTTATGGTGAGCACAGATATCATTCCCACGAAGACTAAATGTACTAGTAATTACCGTCTTTCTATTATTTAACCGACAAACTGGAGTGATTGATTAAAACTAAAAGTAACTAAATTAGCTCACTAAACAACACGACAAAGAATAAATCAGGAAAACAAGCGATTAACAACCAAAAAGTGAAATAATACCTAGGAAAGAATCTACCTAGATTTCATCTGTCTTTATCAATCCGAATTAAAAAATTTCTTCACTTAGTATGTTGATCCGTAGAAATCTCTAAATTATGCTATAATAACTCTTTCAAGACTAAGAGCAACTGACTCTAGGTTGATTAATTGAAATTTCTTTCTAATTTAAACCCCTATTATCGCATTAACTCGATTTATGGATCCCTTATTAGATTTGACTCTAATCTGGTAGATTTATGTCGTCATATTTCTAGGATTGCATGCAACTTCGCTCAATTATGCTAGATCTACTCTTAGACAGGGACTTTCCTTCTCTATTCAAGCACATCAAAAATGGATTAATAGTTTGGAAATATTAAACCAAGACTTAAGCATAAAAAATTGAAAACAAGATCCAAATATTTATTGCATAAAATAGAAATCAAAAGACAGAATCCATCCTAGTGTTCATCTCCCTAGGAAATAAAAACATCTCAAAGACAGTATAACCACAAGAAATAAATAAACTCATAATAAACTTCAAACAAATCAAAAGGAGATCTTCAATTTTGACGGAAATTTACTTCAGAGTCAGCTTCAATGGTGTTTTCTGAGTTGTTTTCTTCAATATTCTCTGATGGCTTGCTTCCCTCTTTTTATACTTGGTATATATAGGTATTAGAATGCTCGAAAACCTAAAAATTGTGTCTTTCTACATGTTTGGAGTGTGATTCATGAAATCCATACAGTGTGGCACATGGCTATGTTGCAGCTCGTGTGGCTCACACGGCCCTGTGCCCAGCCCCTGTGGCTCTTAAAACTTGCTCCGATTTTACGATTTTTGCTCTATTTCTTCCGATTGCTCTTTTAAGTATAGAAACATGAATTTAAAGGATTAGGAGCATAAAATTCACCATTTTACATAGAATAATCATCCAAAAATACATTAAGAATGGGATTAAAACATGTTACTTTTATCACTTATCATATCTCTTGTAACACATTCACAATATTCAGTATAATAGGACTCGCAATTAAGATGAGTTTGCACAATGTAGCACAGTTCACAAATAATTTAACTTCCATGCTGTAACACTCATTTAGTGCATCAAATTTCCAAATCTAATTCAACTTAAGCATAATAGCCATAATCAGCTTATAGCGACACATTAACTAAATAAAATTAACATTCTCTTTGCCATATTAATTTAACTCTTAGGCATATAAAAAGAATCAAGCTTAAACACTTAAGAACTTACCTTGAATGTCATTGAACAATTACGGGTTGATTAATCAACTACTTTTGCTTTCCCCCTATCCGAATTTGGCTCCCTTTGCTCTTGAGCTTAATTCAAGCAAACAAATAAACATTTATTCACCTTAATCCATCTCATGACTGAATGCCTTTAAGCTGAATAATAGCAATCCTTTAACAAAATAACACTCAACCAAAACAAATTTAGTTATACAACTATATAATTAAAAGCATCAATCATGCTTAACTAAACGTTAAGCTATAATCGAAATCACTCAAACATATTTATGGTCAAATATAGCAAGAAAACTAAATAGGATTTACTAGCCACACTTAGTTCAATTATAACATAACTTCACTTACTTATAAGCACATTCGGCAACTTGATAACTAAGTTAATATCATGGTACCATAACTCAACATTTATCAACATGTTATTAGCAAAATATGCTCATGTCAAATTTGCTCCCAATCACATCTCAAAATTCAACAAGCTTAGAGCTCATTTAATAATTAAATTCCATTTCAAAGCATCAAAACATTATCAAATGTATACTCATCCTAAATGACCGAATGCACATTAACTAAGCACTTAACAATTTTCTTTAACCATTAAACTCATTCGGCAATGATAAGGACAAATTTAACAAACCTTAAATTCAACTTATAATTGTGCATATCTCATTCAAAGCATCAACACCAATTTATTGTCCAATCATACATAGCCGAATACACATATTTCTTTCATTCATTCTTAACAAAATTTTATCAAGCTTAAATCTCCATTCCATCATTTTAAAATGCAAACATTACTCAAATGTTATCTAAATTCACATTCGGTAACTACACATACACACAAGCCGATTTCCCCTTATCATCTAATCCACCTATATGAACATTTAACTAGCTCAAACTTCACCCATCCACAATTACTCATTAAAACATAAAGACAACAACCATTCCTTTCAAATTCTTCTATGGCCTATTGCTCATATCACCACAAAATTTAAAATTTTGACATGGGCTAAGTAAGGGACTTAATAACTAGCTTAAAATATGCTAAAATTTCAAGAACTAACATGAATTACTTACCTTAATTCAAGCTTAAAGGTGACCGAATGGCTTAGTTCCCTTTTCTTTCTTTAAATTTGGCTAAGAAGAAACAAAGATGAGCACTTTGTTTTCTTCACCCTTTAGCTATTTTACTTATCTTTATTTTATATTATAAAACCATTTAGTTATTATAATGCCAATATAAAATACATCTATTTTGTATCAAATATCATCATGGTCGGCCACTATCTCAAAAGTGGGGAATTTGACATGCAAGTCCACATTTTTTTAAACCATGCATTATTTGACCACTACAATTTAACCTATCACATTTGCAAAGTTTCACACATAAGTCCTTTTTAATAATTTCACATCCAAATGACAAAATTAAGACATGATACTTTCACACATGATACTTCACATATAATAAACATAGAAAAGAGCATTTAAATAATTTTGTGACTCGATTTTGTGGTCCCGCAACCACTTTCTGACTAGGGTCAAATTAGGGCTGTCACAACTCTCCCCCTTTAGGAATTTTCGTCCCCGAAAATCTTACCAGAAAAAATAGTTTCCACTCTGAAAACATTTTCACAAAATTCTCGTAATCACAAATTTTCATTCTTCACATGTATCTCTTTTTACCAACAATCCGGAACTTTGGTCTACACCAACAGATCACATTATAGATACTTCAGTCACGTCATCAAATAAAACCTTGTACATGCAAAACCCATCATATCGATCTTTTCTTGTGAGAAGATAAATCATAATCCAATAATATTTCTCTTTCAGAAGATAATAAAAATTTAGATTCAATTTGAATAGAAATTCTATCTCACAACCACTTCTATAATACCACTGATTGCTTTTATTCCATATACACTTAATTAATTTTTTTTAACTTTGTCAGATAGCAACTTGTCATCTGAATATAGATCCGAAATACGCTACCATACACAATCATTTATACACCTGATCCATATACCTGCATAATCTATTACAACTCAGATAAACAAACATTTCACAATTGGAGTTCATATAAAAATCCTTTACTTAACCTTTAACCCATCTGTATACTTATTCCATATCAGAACAATAATAACATTAACAGAAATCTTATATGTCCAGACATCCATAATCGAATAATTGTTACTCTGAACTCATTTTGAACTATCACATCTCATATACTTATATAAGATGGAATACCATTCAATAGAAACAGAAGAATAACATCGTATGAATTTATCCTCGAATTCATTCCGATCATACTACAATGAAATATCCAATAGAGAAATACGATGATACCGGTTATAAACCAATCAGAATAACAATACTTTTATTAAACATCAAAGTCAGATAACATTCTCACTTTATAGCATTTTCATCAGGAAAAAGGAACAATCACACATGTGTCTCTGAGAATAAGAAATATACAGAATATTCAGAAGAAATCATCAGAATTCACTTGACTATAATTATCCAATTCAGACACCCTTACTATTCATTTGTCATTACGAATTCCATTCTATTTCATTCGCTAACAAAAACCACTCAGGAAGAATTCCCAGTAGATACATACTTAGACATCATATCTGATTGAATTAATTTACCGAACCAACTTTTCATTACTAATGACAATATTCAATCTGAAGAACCTTTGGAACATTATACTATTCCTTCTAGCCTTAATTCATTGCCAACCTATTCTGAACTTTGTTTATATTATCATTATCTCATTATTTAACTCTTTAACTATTCTTTGCAAACTTATTGTATTTCATTCCATTGAAACCTTATAATAATAACACTGATAAGGGGGCGAGGTCATTAAGTGAGGTCGTTAAGCCTCGAAGGGAACTTTCATATTTGTATACATAGATAACTTTATCATTCATCATCATAGTATTATGCACATTGATTCAAACATTTCAAATTTCCAACTTCTTACAAACACATTTTCACATATCTCATTAATACATGCAACTTTATTTCATGTGAATATTAGCAAACATAAGTGAATTTATCACGATTCAAACTTTCATTTCTCTTACTCAAATTACCAATAATGTCTTATCAAGTTTCCACATTTAGTCTTGATCACTGGTCAATATTTATCAGATTGGAAAACGTTTTACGGTTTTGAGTACATCGCTTACTTGATGCCATAGTCCAACTATGGTCTGATACTAGCTCTGCTCTGCCCGTGCTGATGCCTATTCTCGATAGGTCTTACACTAGCACTCACTGGGTTGTGCCGATGCCTATCCTAGATAGGTCTTACGCTTAGCGTAAGTCGAGCCGATGCCACGTCCCAGACGGGTCTTACACTAGCTCATCTATCTCATGTATTGCCATGGTCCAACCATGGTCTTTTCCGTCAATTCATTAGTGAACGATCATACTCATTCCCTGCGTTCCACCCAATTTGATCTTTCATTACCATTTACTCTATACAATCTCATACATATCTTTACACTGATGCACACATGTCATAAACTTCTTTTCATACCTTTCCAATTTCGTCATATCATAAATATATTATAATCACTTCAATAGCATTTTCAGATCAATTAATAATAGCTCGATTGGAACACATCATTGCCTGAGCAAAACAATTTATAAGAGCCGGGAGATATCACACTATCACACTTTACTTACGGCATGTATAGCTAGACTCTTATACTTGCTATGTTAGTCTGAGAACCGACTAAACTATAGCTCTGATATCACTAAAATTGTAACACCCCTCACCCGGCCCCGACACCAGAACAGGGTTCAAGATGCTACCGAACACTTTTACACTATTTCAGGCTGTAGCATTCAAAAATTACCTTCACGGAATACCTCTGATTTTAATTTTCTTATTTATTTACTTATCGGGCCCATATCGTACATATAAGTGGGTTCAGAGAGAAACTAAGACCCTTCAGTCACTTAAGAAATTTAGCATTTAACTACGTCACACGCCTGCGTGACATTAGACACGGCCGTGTTACCAAAACAGAATAGGGGGTTAAGTTGCAGGGGATACATGTCCTGAGAACACACCGTATGATGTGACAGTGTGTCACACACGGCCTAGACACACGCCCGTGTGTCTATCCATGTGGACACTTCTAAGCTATATGACAAGCCATTTGCCACCCTGAACAATCCTAAACACTCATACAATTATTCATACATTCAAAACTTCATAAACAATGAAATTATATCATATGATTACACATTATCATTATACATAACTCACACTCAAAAAAAAAAATGGAGTCCCCTACATGCCTTAAACCTTAATGATTTACGATCATTCTCACCTCACATGATAACTCGATAATGTGGTGTTATCTCCCGGCCTTCCAACTCGAGCTATTGTACAGACCTATAAGAAATGGGGAAGGAGAATGGGGAGTAAGCTTCAAAGCTTAGTAAGTTCATAAGAAAACAATTAGCAACTCATTAACAAGTTTTATCAATGTTTGCAACATAATCACAAATTCACTACAATCTGTCTTCCTGAGCAACAGTCACTAAATTATTTATAACTGGAGCTACGAAACTCCAAATCGAGAACCGTTAATTTTCCATAAAAATAGATTCATATATCTTCTATCCGTAAAATTTTCATAATTTTTGGTTTGGCCATTCAATACCATATTTTCTTAAAGTTTCCCCTATTTCACTATTTAACTATTCTGACCACTATTAACTACGAATCAAATTTCTCATTGAACAGAGTTCAAAATATGTTTTCATTTATTTCATTTGAAATTAGACTCATTAAGGATTCTAAGCATATAAATTCTATCTTATGAACATTGCTATACAATTTATAATGATTTTATAAAAACAGAACAGGGGATCTAGAAGTCATTTTGACTCTGTCCCACATCACTTCAAATATCTCATTATCGGCAATTCTTTTGCTTACATAGTTTCTTTTATAAGAAACTAGACTCATTAACCTTTAATTACATAATTTATTCATCCTATAACTCCACCCCCAAAATTTATGGTGATTTTTTAAAAACTCATGTTACTGTTGTTGTCCCAAACAGATTTATTACAAATTTACTCTTTCACACATTCTTTGCATATCATATTATTTAAACTTGTATATCACCATTCAATTTCATCACATTTTTATTCATCACAAGTATGGACCTATGATTACAAGGTCACCATAAATTCTATTTCAGATATATATAACATCTTCACATATACTTTTCATTTAATAAACAGAGAAAAGAACATTTAAATAATTTTGTGACTCAGTTTTGCGGTCCTGCAACCACTTTCCAACTAGGGTCAAATTAGGGCTGTCACACATGCAACACAAATTGCACTCATAATCACAGTTCACATATCATTCATGACATAGCTCACATAAATCATTGTTCGCATAATTTTTTTAGCATAGAGCATGCAATCGTTGGTTTACATACAATGCAACTCAAAATCTCACAATACACAATTTGGAAAATTAATACAGTTCACCATAATAACATAATTCACCAATTAACATAGGTCACAATATAACACAATACACAAATATAATTGGCTCACACTATAGTTGAGCTTGCACTTAGCATTTCACGATGATATAATTTTACATCAATCAAAACTCGCAATATCATAAAACTCATAATTCAATTACCAGTTCGTGCATGCACATATATGCATTATCGATAAAATTTACATGTTATAAGAGTCCACATTTTATTATTTATTCTTATACCTATTTGTAAATATTAAAAAATTATATACGAATATATATTATATATACATATTTATTTAGTGACCTTGGTCATTTCAAATTCTAAACATACATTAATAGTCTCATAAACTTATATATTATATAAAACCATATCCATAATTATATATTGTATACAATAGAACCATGCATATATATATATTGTATTATATATATAACATCAAAATCCATTGATATATATTATATAAAACAAAGCCATGCATATATATAATATATGAATAATCACCCACGTACATATATGTTATATATATAATATATATATATGTATATTACCAACTCCCTTATTTATATATTATATATAACACCACTAATATATATATGGTATACAGCTCATGTATATAGATTATAAGTTTATGCATTTTGCACTATTAAATTTGCATAGTGCATATACTCAACAATTCAACTAAAATTTCAAGAATTTGCATAAGGAGGAAGTCAAGGATCGCATGCCATAAGTGAGAGTTTGAAAGCCACACTTCGACTATCTAGATTTCGCAATTCATGGTAAAACACAGCATACAAATGCACTTACTTGTAACTCACCATGGCTCATCAAACTAAACAACTTTTTGCTTGGCTTTGTCTTGTTTTGTTGAGGCTCCACCAACATTTTCAGCTTTGCACAAAAATATATATATTACTAAGCATTCAAAAATAATCTAACTTATCTCTTTGTGTTCATACAATAGCTCTCCACTCACACATACTTATTCGACTTATTTCGTACAATCTATTTCGTTTAATTTCTTCTTTTATACTTAATTAAATTCTTAATTTCTACCTCCTAACCCCCTAACTTGTTCCTAATTATAGATATAGATCTCTAACTTTGCTCAATTTCTTTAATTAATATTTTTTTTCGAAAAACCATTGTTCATCCTTATTCTAAAAAAAAACCATTTAATTCATGCAATTAGTTAAATATTTTGATAAATTGAATTTTTAAACCATTTAATCTCATCAAAATATACTACAAATCATTTTAAAAACATCTCTTACCTCTTTATTATGAGAGTCTCCATTGTTTATGTAATAGATAGCTTTAAAACCATGGATCTTTAAGTCCTCTCTTATTTCTTTCTTGTTCTAATAACTCCTTTGTTAACAATTAATCTTAATTTACACATTTAACTTCTACTTTAACCACTATTCCAAATTAGTCTCTATTAATCTTTACTAATTCCCTGATTCTTAATACCATAATTATTTAATTTAATTTTTATTTTTATTTTTACTTTTATTAACTAATTATTTATTTTATCCTATTTTAATTCGTATGACACAAATTTAATTTTTCTCTCAAACTTATAATCTAATGTCCAATTCTACTAACCCAATTTTCGAGATGTGACACGGACGGTTGGAGAAGATGAATATTCATCTCTTATTCCACTTAACTTGGCTTATATAGCTTGAATAGTTTATTATTAAGCTTAATTAATTAACTTAATCAGAATTAACTAAACATTAATCTTCAAAATAAAGTTTATTTAAATAAATTTAAATCCCTACTTTTTAATCATTATTTTTAAGATACCTTCAACTTATCAATGTTAAAATTTTATTTTTTTGGGGGAAGGGAGGCTGTTATGGAAATAGTTAATAATAATTGGATTTGATTCAATCACAATGCACGTCAAGTTTATAGTACAAAGTATAGAATCAAAATTACAGACAAATACTATCATTATGATTTTACATTTATATAGATATAAAAAAAGGTAGAGAAAACAAAATCTATCATCCATCCTAAAAATGATTTAATCTTGTCTCTGAAATGTTCCATCTTCAACCTTATAACTTTGTTTTATAATTTTGGTGTTGCATGAATAATGCAAATATGTTTAGATGTTATTGTTTGAAAATGATTAAATGTTGAATGTTATTTATAATTATAGATCTTAGTTTTTTTTTTTTTGGTAATACAAGAAAATCAAAAAAACCAACTAATGTGTAAGTGTAACACTCATAGTCCTATCCCTATCAAAAAGGCTACAAATTCCTTCAAGAGGAACAGCAAAAACTTGCAAATTACTTTTACCTATTAGGGTTTGTTTGGCTGAACAATCCGTAACATGATTATGTTCTTTTGGAATATAATGTAGAGACCACTGGCTTTCATGAGATAAAATATTATGGATGCGACAAACAAGAGCAGAATTTGAGTTTGTAGTGGAGCATCTATTAATGGCTTTGACCACTTCCAAGCAATCCGAATAGATAAGAACTTGATCATAACCTCTTCGTTGGACAAGTTTGAGGCCATCCAGAATGCCCCAAAGTTTCGCGTCAAAAACTGAGCATTTGCCAAGAAATCTATGGAAACCAGTAATCCAGTTTCCTAATTTGTCACACACGATGCCCCCAGCTGCAGCAAAGCCAGAATCCTGGTGAACTGCTCTATCAGTGTTAAGATACACCCGTTCCTCACGGAGATGTGCTTCAGAGGTAATCTCGGTACCAAAAGATGAATCAACTTGAGATGTGGAGAAAAACTACAAAGCCCAGCTATATGATCCTTGGACCATTTCCTTTGAGCTCCAAGTTTTGGCATTGAAAATGTATAAGTTTCAATTTTTCCAAATACGCCAACTCAGAAGACCAAAAAGATAGGCCCAATTAGCTCCCCCTTCATGAATCAAGCCATTAACCTACAAATTTTGAAGAATCCAATCTTGAAAAAGTGTGGAGAAAAAATTAGGGAAAAACTTACCTGGATTAATGAGACCAAACATCCTTAGTAGCAGGACAGTTATGAAGAATATGTAAAACATCCTCTGAATCATGCCAGCAGATATGAAAAGATGGATCATCCGAAAGACCTCTCCTAGATCTTTCAACATTACTAAGAAGTCTTCCTTGCACTACCGTCCAAAGAAAAATATGAACTCATTGAGGACCAGGATACTTCCAAACAATCTTTCATTTCTCATCTCTCGAATTCCAGTCTCCTTCTTTAAGGGCTTTATACATAGATTTAACCGTAAAATCACCAGAAGAAGTATGACTCCACGCGATTCTATCACGGCCTTCAAAAACGTGAGGAGGAGGGATACCTTTAATAGCTTGAATCACATTTTTCAATACCCAAACCTGAAAAAGATCAAGGTTCCACGAGCCATCCTCAGAGATCATTTCATGTAGAAGACAATTAGGATCCATATTAATGTTAGGGAAAATGTAACGACAGAAGGACCAATTTCAAGAATCTAAATATCCATCCAGCAACGGATTTTGTGACCATCTCCAATAGACCAAATAGTTTCTCATAAAATAACATCCATATTTTAGAGAGAGATTTCCACAGAAAAGAGCACCTACGCCTGTCAATACGTTCTGGTTATCGAAACCTCTTTTTTTAAAAGGGAGGTTTTCTTTAAAAATGGGAGTCGCCACCAACCTTTTTAGGTGTGGTTGGATCACCTTTATAAAACATTTTGGCCTATGAAAAATGCGAGAAAATAGGTTCGGGAGTCGGTTACGCATGAAGAAGGATTAACACCCTCGCAACGCCCAATATTGGTACCAAATTGAATAATTTTCTGTCTTAATGTCAAAAGTTTGAAAGAATTTAACAAAAGGATCATTTTTTAAAAAAAAAGGAATAATTTGAGCTGAAAATTGAGATTCTTTCGTTTTAAAATAGTGCAAACATCACATCCAGCATGATTGGACACGATATTCTTAAACTTTAGTAACTAAAATCATCTCGTGATTTACAAAATCTATTTAAAAGGATACTTTAGACATTTAGACAAACGGGAAATCGCAACCCAGCATGTTAAGGCACTACTTCCCAAATTCCTAAATACAAAAGATATTGCCTCGTTTTTTAAAATTCCTTTGGATTAAATGAAATATAAAACTTTAAAAGAGATGATGCGTTTAACCTATTAAAAAGATCAATATTAAACTAATTAAACTACATACTTTAACATTTCATGCAAATATAATATAGAAAATGATAAATACGACATAAATTACACAATATACATTAACATATCATGCATATATAATAACATAAATATACACACATTATTATTTCATGCAAAATACAAAATAGCAAAATAATGAATATAACAATACAAATTACACATATATAATAGTATTTCATTCGAATATAATCTTAAAATAACGACATAAATAATCAATTTTCATACGAATATATAACAATAACAAAATAACATAAAAACAACAAATATCCCATGAGATAAAATTAACATATTAAAACAATACCAAATAAATACAAAAAGGATAAAAACAAACAAATTAAAAAAAACAAATTGAAAAATAAATGAGGGAAAAAAATTTAAAGCAATATATAATTAATAAAAGAGTAATTTTAAAAAAATACAAATATATTATATGATGTAATAGCTTAATATATATTTATATAAATAATACTATATTAAATATGTGCAAAACTTTATAATAAATTTTAGAATTTTTCATAATATGCTAAATAATTAACAATGATATATATATTATTTAATAATAGTATGCAAATTTTTAAAATTATACATAATAATAAATATTGAAGTAATATAAAATATAATAAAAATAATATAATGAATAATATATATAGTAAAATGATATAATATATTATAAAATATATAAATAAAACATAGATAAATAATAATAATAAACAGTGCATAAGTAAAAATAATATATATAATAAATCATTTATATATATACATAATATTTATAGTAAAAATAAATTATATATGAAAAAAATAGAAAGGACAAAAAATTAAATGAAAACAATGCTCTAGGGTAAAATTAAAAAAAAATCCTAATTGAAACACGCTATAAAGCTTGAGGGACTCACTGGGTAATTTTACCCTAATCCCAAAACGGTGTCGTTTCCTAAAATAAGTTTTATAATTGCAGCTAGGACCAAATTGCAACAAAAATAAAAGGTCAGGGCCAAATTAATATAAAATAAAATGAAATTAAAAAAGCGGAAGGATTAATTGGGCAATTTGCCATTTAAACAAAAACGCGCGGATCCTATCTGGGTCACGGGTCAACGCGCGGATCCTAGCTTTGAAACGACGCCGTTTTGAAGCTTATCATTTTAAGCAAAACGACGTCGTTTCTATGAGGCTATAAAAGCCAACTTTCAGCCTAAAAATCATTTTAAACCCGTCTTTTAAAAAAAACAAAAAAACCTCTAAAAGAGGATTAAGGGCCAACGCTCTCGGAGCTCTGTCAAGCCTCCGTCCCTGGGCTCCCACGCGCCTACGCGCCACCGTCAACTCTACCACATACAACAACCGAAAGCTGGAAAGCTTCATTTTTTGACACGAATCCGACGGTAAGTCTTTTTCGTTTTATTTTACGATATTTGTATGTATTTATAAAGAGAAAAAAATGAAATAATCACCTCTGTTTCTTTAATCCACTGCTGATCTTTTATTGTATATATGTGTATATAAAAAAAAACCGTAGTCTTACATCGTTCTTGATTCGGGCTTTTATAGCCACTGAAAAAATATATTTACAATCTTGATTTTATTTCTTGCTATATTTGTTTCGTCTCTACTGTTTCTTTCCCTTTTTGCAGGTAACATTGAGAAATCCGACGGTGAATGCGCTGGAGTCAATTCGTTCACCGATTACGGCGTGATATAGAGCCGGAGACATGGCGCAGATGAAGCCCACTGGAACGGCGCGAGACGAAAGGGCGTGACGTTTGGGGTACTTGCGGCGTGAAGTTTCTGAAAACCCTAGGGTTTCTAGATTCTAGTTTGGGTATTTGGGCTGTTGGGTTTTAAGTGTAACCGGGTATAAGGTTAATGGGTCCTTTGGGCTATGTAAATGGGCTAACAATTTTGGGTTTTGTAAATGGACTGCAAAACTTTTATTAATTTATTTAATTTTTGTTTTTTCTTTTATTTATTTATTTTATGGGCCCGGGCAAATTTGGGCTATTACAGCTGCCCCTCTTTGCTCATTAATGTGTAGCAGGAATAGAGCAAAGATTATAAAAGGACCAAATTTGTCCGGCCTGGCCTAGTCTCGAAATCTTGATCCTTATCTTCCTCAGAGCTATTTTGATAGCTTCAAACTTGCTTCATCGTAACTCAGGAATGTCAAATCTGCTATCTTCAACCTGCTCCCTGCAAACTCAGGAACACCAAGCTGAAATCTTTGATCTACTCCTTGCCTAATACGGAGAAGCCGAATCTGTAATCTTCGATCTGTCCTTTGTCAATACAGAGACACCAAATCTGTTATCTTCGATCTTCTCTCTGTCAATACAGAGACACCAAATATATCATCTTCAATCTGCCCTCTATTAATACAGAGACGCCAAATCTATTATCTTCGATCTGCTCTTTGTCAATAACGAGACGACAAATCTGTTATCTTCGATCTGCTCTTTGTTAATACAGAGATGACAAATCTGTTATCTTCGATCTACTTTCTGTCAATATAGAGACACCAAATCTGCTATCTCCAATCTGCTCTCTGCCAATACAGAGACGCCAAATCTGCTATCTTTGATCTGCTCTCTGTCAATACAGAAATGCCAAATCTGCTATCTTCGATCTGCCCTCTGACAATACAGAGACGCCAAATCTGCTATCTTCGATCTGCTCTCTGCCAATACAGAAATGCCAAATCTACTATCTTCGATCTGCTCTCTGACAATACAGAGACGCCAAATCTACTATATTCGATCTGCTCTCTGAAAATACAGAGATGTCAAATTGGCTATCTTTGATCTGCTCTCTGACAATACAGAGACACTAAATCTATCATCTTCGATCCGCTCTCTGTCAATACAGAAATGCCAAATCTACCATATTCGATTTGCTCTCTGTCAATATAGAGACGCCAAATCTGTCATCTTCGATCTGCTCTCTGTCAATACAGAGACGCCAAATCTGCTATCTTCGATCTGCTCTCTGTCAATACAGAGACACCAAATCTGTTATCTCTGATCTGCTCTCTGCCAATACAGTGACGCCAAATCTGCTATCTTTGATCTGCTCTCTGTCAATACAGAAATGTCAAATCTGCTATCTTCGATCTGCTCTCTGCCAATACAGAAACGCCAAATCTGTTATCTTCGATCTGCTCTTTGCCAATACAGAAATGTCAAATCTGCTATCTTCGATCTGCTCTCTGCCAATACAGAAATGCCAAATCTGTTATCTTCAATCTGCTCTTTGCCAATATAGAGATGTCAAATCGGCTATCTTCGATCTACTCTCTGACAATACAGAGACGCCAAATTTTTCATCTTCGATCTACTCCCTGTCAATACAGAGACACCAAATCTGTCATCTTCGATCTGCTCTCTATCAATACAAAGACGCCAAATCTGTCATCTTCGATCTGCTCTCTGTCAATACAGAGATGCCAAATTTGTTAACTTCGATCTGTTCTCTGTCAATACAAAGACGCTAAATTTGTTATTTTCGATCTGCTCTTTGTCAATACAGAGACGCCAAATTTGTTATTTTCGATCTGTTCTCTGACAATACAGAGACGTCAAATCTGCTATTGGTGATCTATATTGTCCTTTAAAGGGCGTAACCTGTAGAATGCATATGTGCTCATGCCCGATGATTAAGGTGACATGATCCAAATGAGTCAAATGCTCCTAGACATATTATGATACAAAATGTTATGAAAATGATTCCTATTTCGGACGTCTTTACTCGTTCATCCATCAAAGTTCCACCTTTATTTTACTCAAAGTATCAATCACACTTCGCTCATGTGTTTTGAATCTGATTGGTCCTATTGTACCATTCTCCAAACGTTACGACCTGTTGGAGACGATCCTCTCCTACAATTGAATCATTTGAATTGCCCAATTATCCTTTGAACTAAAGAAATTTTCTTGAATACCTCCGACCCTTACTCATGGGAATTCTTCAAACAATTGTTCTGTTTTAGTTTCTTGTATTCTCTAGAGATTTCCAGAGTAATATGCAAAACTTCGTTTGTATAAAATATTTAGTTCATCAATCATTATTTCAATGCAACACACTTTATAATGGAAGACAAATAATTTAATCTTGATAATAGTTAGATAAATCATCAGAATACAATAGGAAATTAATCTGAAAACATATCTTTGAGAAGAAAAAGAATCCAAAGATAGTAAACAGGACAAAAATCAGACGTCCAACATATCACGGCTTGGGCTTCTATATACAAATTCTATGAAGACTGTTTTGAGTTTATCATGTGTTTAGAAGATCCAAAGTATTTTGTTAATGCCCCGGCATGTAACATACTCCATTTCTTGTAAAATCTGGTATAGCCAGGTCACTGCATGTTTTTCAAAATTTGAGCAGCCCTTTCGAGTTTTCAACTCAAAACCCCTTTGGTCTCAGGGCACCCTTTACGGGTTTTCACCTTGGCCTCTCCATTTTTTTTTTAGAAGTTTTTAGAAGTCTCAAAGCACCCTTTGTGGGTTTTCACCTTGACTTCCCTTTTCTTTAGACAAAGTACTTCTTGACTGAGTCTAAATTCACTGGATTGGGTAAACTTTTCCCATCCATTTCTGTCAAAATCAGTGCACCACCAGAGAAAGCCTTCTTCACAACATACGGCCCTTCCCAATTTGGCACCCATTTTCCTCTAGAGTCCTTCTGTATGGTAAGAATCTTCTTCAATACAAGGTCCCCTTCTTGAAATTCTCTTGGACGAACTTTCTTGTCATAAGCTCGCATCCTACTTTTGATACATCTGACCATGACGAATAGCCCTTAACCTCTTTTCTTCAATCAAATGCAATTGATCATGCCGCGATTGAATCCATTTTGCTTCATCTAGCTTTATCTCTGATAAAATTCGAAGAGAAGGTATTTTCACTTCAATAGGTAACAGTGCCTCCATCCCATAAACCAACGAGAAAGGAGTTGCCCTAGTAGAGGTTCTGACAGACGTTCGATAGGCCAAAAGTGCAAATGGTAATTTCTCATGCCAATCTCTGTAAGTCTCAGTCATTTTCCTCACTATCTTCTTGATGTTTTTGTTGGCAGCTTCCACTGCCCCATTCATTTTTAGGCGATATGGAGATGAATTATGATGTTTGATCTTGAATTGGCTGTAAATTTTCGCAATCATACTGTTATTCAAGTTCAATGCATTATCTAATATAATCCTCTCAGGCATTCCATACTGACAAATAATCTCCTTTTCCAATAATCGACTTACTGCTGACTTGGTAACACTAGTATATGAAGCTGCCTCTACCCATTTCATGAAGTAGTCGATGACCACGAAAATGAAACGATGCCCATTCGAAGCTTTTGATGATATTGGCCCAATGACATCTATGCCCCACATGGAAAAGGGCCATGGAGAAGTCATAACATGTAAAGGTGAAGGTGGTACATGAATATTGTCCTCATATATCTGGCATTTATGACATTTCTTGGCATATCTGATAAAATTTCCTTCCATAGTAGACCAATAGTATCCAAACCTCATGATTTGCCTTGCCATTGTAAAGCCATTAGCATGTGTCCTACAAACGCCTTCATGCACTTCTTCCAATATTTGTCTAGCTTCCACAGCATTGACGCATCTCAAAAGTACTTGATTTTTCCTTCTTTTATAAAGGATATCCCAATCTAGTACATATTCGCAGGCTAACCTTCCACTGCTTTTTTAAAGCTGGTGCAATTTTCGATTGAATGCCCTGATATTCCTGCATGGTATTCACATTTGGCATTTGCATCGTACCATTTAGGATATGGGGGTTGTAGTGGTTTCAAATGAAAAGGAGCTATTGCATGCACATTAAATAGACTTTGATAAAGCTCTCAGAATTTTGTCTGAAACCAGGTCCCTGCTTTTGGGAATCCTGTTGCCCAACTGTAGTTGCTCTAGGTTGACTAACAGTAATCGCCTTTGAATTATAACTATTCATATTGTTCACCTCATTATCTTTTCTTCTTGAGGCCGATCTTTTAACAGTTTCCCCCTCTATCTTGCCACCCCTTATGGCGTTTTCAAACATTTCTCCTGCCATAACTACATCAGTGAAGCTTTTGGTGGTACTTCCAATCATATGAGTAATGAATGGGGCCTTCAAGGTGCTAATGAACAGCATGGTAGTCTCTTTCTCCAAAAGCGGTGGTTGAACTTGCATGGTAACCTCCCTCCATCTCTGTGCATATTGCTTAAAGCTCTCATTAGGCTTCTTTTCCATGTTCTGCAAAGTGATTCTATCAGGAGTCATATCAGTCACATGATTATACTGCCGCATAAAGGCTTGTGCTAAGTCTCTCCAGGAACCAATCCTTGCACGACTCAATTGATTGTACCACCTAGCCGCTGCCCCAACCAAATTGTCTTGAAAATAATGGATCAATAATTGGTCATTGTTTACATAACCAGTCATCCGCTGTAGAGCATGGTGATATGGGCTTCAGGGCAAGTAGTCCCATTGTACTTCTCAAACTCCGGCATTTTGAACTTATAAGGAAGCACTAAATCTGGGACCAAACTTAAGTCCTTGGCATCAATTCCCTGACAATTATTAGCGTTTTCTAATGCCTTAAATTTCTCCTCTAACCATCTGCAACGTTCCTCTAATTGCCTCGATGATTCGAGTCTTATCTCTTCCCTCTCAACTACATCTAAATCAGGAATGACTGGATTGGCAAGGTTATCTCTAGGGTTGAATCCCGAACCAGTTTGAAAGTTCATGGGCATTCCAGCATCGACTTGCCCCTGTTGAGGCCTTATTGTGACGGACGGCCTTCGGGCATATGTCTCAGGTTGAGTCTGCACATGAGGTGGAGTAAAACCAGGAGGATGATCCTCGTTATCCTCTTCAGTGGTAGTCATAGGGGCCTTTCCTTTATCCATTGCCCCCTCAGTAGCTGAGCCATCTCAACCATCATATTCCTTTGAGCCTCCAACATTTGATCCTTCATCTCCTGTTGGGTTTTCCCCAATTGTTCCTGTAATTGCTCTTGCATTTCTTTCTGGATCTACTCATGTCTTTGATCCATATTCTTTGTCTTAGTGCGTGTACCATAAGGATGTGTTGCTTTCAGATTTTCTTTTTCTCACTCTCTCTTTCTCCCTAATAATTTTAACTAATTAAGGTCTTTCTATAAATTTGAATGCATATGATGCGATGAGATGCAAATGCATGAATGTAAAAAGATATCGATTCTGATTCAGTTTTTTTTAGAAAATGTTATTTAAGAAACAAAAATCTTTACACAAAACGGATTACAAATACGCCTTCGCCCTCAAGCCCAGAGTTTTAACCCTATCCAATAACAAAGCTAACTCTAGACATCTATCTGACACTAACTCATACTTTGTACTCAATATATTAGGTTGCGCTGTCAGGTCTTGCAAATGATCCGCAACCTCTCGAATTTGTACTATAGCTTCTCCCATGAGATAGTCCCTATCTCTGACTTGATCCTGAAAATGGTGAAGCTCTCCTTTCCAATGTTCTTCTCTTGCCTCGAGCTGCTCAATCTGTAGCTCACAGTTTTGCAATACTGCTTCCAACCCTCTAATATTGTGCTTCATTTCCTCGATCTTATCCAGGCTTTCCTTTAACTTGACCGCAGAGTTACGACTTCGGTGATGATGAAGAGATCGTCTAAGCTCAGTCACCTTAGTTTTTAATCCTTGATTCTCCTTCTTTAGGGCCTGATTACGCGCCTGCATCTCTTGGAACTTCTCCCACTACTCGGCTTTGGCTCTTTCTTCTTGAACCTCTTGTTGCCACTGCTTTGAAGACTTCCCCAATCCAGCTCTCTTCATTGATAACTGTATCCTCTTATATTGCGTCTTCAAGTCATCTCGGTCATCCTCAATCTTCCTCTTTTCTTTCCTCTCTTTTTTGACCTCAATTCTATGAACGTCGATGTCCAGGCTCAGGTATATCTTCTCCTCCTCAAGCTTCTCTATCTTTCTCCCGAGCACCAAATTTTTCCTTTCAAACTCTTGCTTTATCACTTCTAACTCTGACAGAAACACTCATAAACTCCCCTCCATTGATCGGGCAACCCCCAAACTCGGTCTAGGGATGTTATCATTGATCCTCTTGCTAAACCACTCTTTGTACTCAAGGGTTGCGTCAGACCTTCAGTCAAAATCTTCACACAACAAATTTTCTTCCAAGCCTCGAAAATCTCTCGCATATTCTTCCTATAATGATCCCTCTTGTATGAGAAATCACTCTGCGCTAACCCTTGTGTTGCTGGTATAAACTGCTCCACTTTGTATTGCCTTAGGACGAGTAATGGTGCATAACCAAAAACTCCCCAAATTCGAGGAAGAGGTACCCAATCAAAATTTCCACAATAAAGGACTTCAGTAGGAGCCATCCAAGGGGCTTTCCACATTACTTCTTCCTTTCAGAGATTTTGAAGTATTTCTATCCACCTTTCCTCTGTAATATCGTCCCTCCTTAGTGTAACTGCTGCTTCCCTTAAGGGAGAATAATCCTCAAAGAACACTCGACGGGGAACCTTATCAACATTCTTTGCATTTCATATTATTTAAACATGTACATCACCATTCAATTTCATCATATTTTTATTCATCACAAGCATGGACCTATGATTACAAGGTCACCATAAATTCTATTTCAGATATATATAACATCTTCACATATACTTTTCATTTAATAAACATAGAAAAGAGCATTTAAATAATTTTGTGACTCGATTTTGTGGTCCCGCAACCACTTTTCGACTAGGGTCAAATTAGGGTTGTCACACATGCAACACAAATTGCACTCATAATCACAGTTCACATATCGTTCTTGACATAGCTCACATAAATCATTGTTCGCATATTTTTTTAGCATAGAGCATGCAATCGTTGGTTTACATACAATGCAACTCAAAATCTCACAATACACAATTTGGAAAATTAATACAGTTCACCATAATAACATAATTCACCAATTAACATAGGTCACAATATAACACAATACACAAATATAATTGGCTCACACTATAGTTGAGCTTGCACTTAGCATTTCACGATGATATAATTTTGCATTAATCAAAACTCGCAATATCATAAAACTCATAATTCAATTACCGGTTCATGCATGCACATATATGCATTATCGATAAAATTTACATGTTATAAGAGTCCACATTTTATTATTTATTCTTATACCTATTTGTAAATATTAAAAAATTATATACAAATATATATTATATATACATATTTATTTAGTGACCTTTGTCATTTTAAATTTTAAACATACATTAATAGTCTCATAAACTTATATATTATATAAAACCATATCCATAATTATATATTGTATACAATAGAACCATGCATATATATATATTGTATTATATATATATAACATCAAAATCCATTGATATATATTATATAAAACAAAGCCATGCATATATATAATATATGAATAATCACCCACGTACATATATGTTATATATACAACCCACTAATATATAATATATAATATATATGTATATTACCACCTCCCTTATTTATATATTATATATAACACCACTAATATATATATGGTATACAAATTAAAGCTCAATAGATTATAAGTTTATGCATTTTGCACTATTAAATCTGCATAGTGCATATACTCAACAATTCAACTAAAATTTCAAGAATTTGCATAAGGAGGAAGTCAAGGATCGCATGCCATAAGTGAGAGTTTGAAAGCCACACTTCGACTATCTAGATTTTGCAATTCATGGTAAAACACAGCATACAAATGCACTTACTTGTAGCTCACCATGGCTCATCAAACTAGACAACTTCTTGCTTGGCTTTTTCTTGTTTTGTTGAGGCTCCACCAACATTTTCAACTTCGCACAATAATATATATATTACTAAGCATTCAAAAATAATCTACCTTATCTCTTTGTGTTCATACAATAGCTCTCCACTCACACATACTTATTCGACTTATTTCGTACAATCTATTTCTTTTAATTTCTTCTTTTTAACTTAATTAAATTCTTAATTTCTACCTCCTAACCCCCTAACTTGTGCCTAATTATAGATCTAGATCTCTAACTTTGCTCAATTTCTTTAATTAATATTTTTTTTCGAAAAACCATTGTTCATCCTTATTCTCAAAAGAAAACCATTTAATTCATGCAATTAGTTAAAGCTTTTGATAAATTGAATTTTTAAACCATTTAATCTCATCAAAATATACTACAAATCATTTTAAAAGCATCTCTTACCTCTTTATTATGAGAGTCTCCATTATTTATGCAAAAGATAGCTTTAAAACCATGGATCTTTAAGTCCTCTCTTATTTCTTTCTTGTTCTAATAACTCCTTTGTTAACAATTAATCTTAATTTACACATTTAACTTCTACTTTAACCACTATTCCAAATTAGTCTCTATTAATCTTTACTAATTCCCCGATTCTTAATACCATAATTATTTAATTTAATTTTTATTTTTATTTTTACTTTTATTAACTAATTATTTATTTTATCCTATTTTAATTCGTATGACACAAATTTAATTTTTCTCTCAAACTTATAATCTAATGTCCAATTCTACTAACCCAATTTTCGAGATGTGACACGGACAGTTAGAGAAGATGAATATTCATCTCTTATTCCACTTAACTTGGCTTATATAGCTTGATTAGTTTATTATTAAGCTTAATTAATTAACTTAATCAGAATTAACTAAACATTAATCTTCAAAATAAAGTTTATTTAAATAAATTTAAATCCCTACTTTTTAATCATTATTTTTAAGATACCTTCAACTTATCAATGTTAAAATTTTATTTTTTGGGGGAGGGGAGGCTATTATGGAAATAGTTAATAATAACTGGATTTGATTCAATCACAATGCACGTCAAGTTTATAGTACAAAGTATAGAATCAAAATTACAGACAAATACTATCATTATGATTTTACATTTACATAGATATAAAAACAAGGTAGAGAAAACAAAATCTATCATCCATCCTAAAAATGATTTAATCTTGTCTCTGAAATGTTCCATCTTCAACCTTTAAACTTTGTTTTATAATTTTGGTGTTGCATGAATAATGCAAATATGTTTTAGATGTTATTGTTTGAAAATGATTAAATGTTGAATGTTATTTATAATTATAGATCTTAGTTTTTTTTTGTGATACAAAAAAATCAAAAAAACCAACTAATGTGTAAGTGTAACACTCATAGTCCTATCCCTATCAAGAAGGCTACAAATTCCTTCAGGAGGAACATCAAAAACTTGCAAATTATTTTTACCTATTAGGGTTTGTTTGGCTAAACAATCTGTAACATGATTCTATTCTCTTGGAATATAATGTAGAGACCACTGGCTTTCATGAGATAAAATATTATGGATGCGACGACCAAGAGCAGAATTTGAGTCTGTAGTGGAGCATCTATTAATGGCTTTGACCACTTCCAAGCAATCTGAATAGATAAGAACTTGATCATAACCTCTTCGTTGGACAAGTTTGAGGCCATCCAGAATGCCCCAAAGTTTCGCGTCAAAAACTGAGCATTTGCCAAGAAATCTATGGAAACCAGTAATCCAGTTTCCTGATTTGTCATACACGACGCCCTCAGCTGCAGCAAAGCCAGAATCCAGGTGAACTGCTCTATCAGTTTTAAGATACACTCGTTCCTCAAAGAGATGTGCTTCAGAGGTAATCTCGGTACCAAAAGATGAATCAACTTGAGATGTGAAGAAAAACTGCAAAGCCCAGCTATATGATCCTTGGACCATTTCCTTTGAGCTCCAAGGTTTGGCAGTGAAAATGTATAAGTTTCAAATTTTCCAAATACGCCAACTCAGAAGACCAAAAAGATAGGCCCAATTAGCTCCTCCTTCATGAATCAAGCCATTAACCTGCAAATTTTAAAGAATCCAATCTTGAAAAAGTGTGGAGAAAAAATTAGGTAAAAACTTACCTGGATTAATGAGACCAAACATCCTTAGTAGCAGGGCAGTTACGAAGATTATGTAAAACATCCTCCGAATCATGCCAGCATATATGACTAGATGGATCATCCGAAAGACCTCTCCTAGATCTTTCAACATTACTAAGAAGTCTTCCTTGCACTGCCGTCCAAAGAAAAATACGAACTTGTTGAGGACCAGGATACTTCCAAACAATCTTTCATTTCTCATCTCTCGAATTCCAGTCTCCTTCTTTAAGGGCTTTATACATAGATTTAACCGTAAAATCACCAGACGAAGTATGACTCCACGCAATTCTATCAGGGCCTTCAAAAACGTGAGGAGGAGGGATGCCTTTAATAGCTTAAATCACATTTTTCGGTACCCAAACCCGAAAAAGATCAAGGTTCCATGAGCCATCCTCAGAGATCATTTCATGTAGAAGACAATTAGGATCCATATTAATGTTAGGGAAAATGTAATGACAGAAGGACCAATTTCAAGAATCTAAATATCCATCCAGCAACGGATTTTGTGACCATCTCCAATAGACCAAATAGTTTCTCATAAAATAACATCCATATTTTAGAGAGAGATTTCCACATAAAAGAGCACCTACGCCTATCAATACGTTCTGGTTGTCGAAACCTCTTTTTTTAAAAGGGAGGTTTTCTTTAAAAATGGGAGTCGCCACCAACCTTTTTAGGTGTGGTTGGATTACCTTTATAAAACATTTTGGTCTATGAAAAATGCGAGAAAATAGGTTCGGGAGTCAGTTACGCACGAAGAAGGATTAACACCCTCGCAACGCCCAATATTGGTACCAAATTGAATAGTTTTCTGTCTTAATGTCAAAAGTTTGAAAGAATTTAACAAAAGGATCATTTTAAAAAAAAAGGAATAATTTGAGCTGAAAATTGAGATTCTTTCGTTTCAAAATAGTGCAAACATCACATCCAGCATGATTGGACACGATATTCTTAAACTTTAGTAACTAAAATCATCTCGTGATTTACAAAATCTATTTAAAAGGATACTTTAGACATTTAGACAAACGGGAAATCGCAACCCAGCATGTTAAGGCACTACTTCCCAAATTCCTAAATACAAAATATATTGCCTCGTTTTTTAAAATTCCTTTGGATTAAATGAAATATAAAACTTTAAAAGCGATGATGCGTTTAACCTATTAAAAAGATCAATATTAAACTAATTAAACTACATACTTTAACATTTCATGCAAATATAATATAGAACATGATAAATACGACATAAATTACACAATATACATTAACATTTCATGCATATATAATAACATAAATATACACACATTATTATTTCATGCAAAATACAAAATAGCAAAATAATGAATATAACAATACAAATTACACATATATAATAGTATTTCATGCTCATATAAAAATTCTAAAATAACGACATAAATAATCAATTTTCATACGAATATATAACAATAACAAAATAACATAAAAATAACAAATATCCCATGAGATAAAATTAACATATTAAAACAATACCAAATAAATACAGAAAGGATAAAAACAAACAAATTAAAAAAAACAATTTGAAAAATAAATGAGGGAAAAAATATTTAAAGCAATATATAATTAATAATAGAGTAAATTTAAAAAAATACAAATATATTATATGATATAATAGCTTAATATATATTTATATAAATAATACTATATTAAATATGTGCAAAACTTTATAATAAATTTTAGAATTTTTCATAATATGCTAAATAATTAACAATGATATTATATTATTTAATAATAGTATGCAAATTTTTAAAATTATACATAATAATAAATATTGAAGTAATATAAAATATAATAAAAATAATATAATGAATAATATATATAGTAAAATGATATAATATATTAAAAAATATATAAATAAAACATAGATAAATAATAATAATAAACAGCGCATAAGTAAAAATAATATATATAATAAATCATTTATATATATACATAATATTTATAGTAAAAATAAATAATATATAAAATATTTAAAATAAATTATACATGAAAAAAAATAGAAAGGACAAAAATTAAATGAAAACAAAGCTCTAGGGTAAAATTTAAAAATAAAAATAAAAAATCCTAATTGAAACACGCTATAAAGCTTGAGGGACTCATTGGGTAATTTGACCCTAATCCCAAAACGGTGTCGTTTCCCAAAATAAGTTTTATAATTGCAGCTAGGACCAAATTGCAACAAAAATAAAAGCTTAAGGCCAAATTAAAATAAAATAAAATGAA
Organism: Gossypium hirsutum; assembly: GCF_007990345.1. NCBI lineage: Eukaryota > Viridiplantae > Streptophyta > Magnoliopsida > Malvales > Malvaceae > Gossypium > Gossypium hirsutum. The sequence continues at coordinate 93,392,233 of NC_053436.1, forward strand.
ATTAAAAATGCAGAAGGATTAATTGGGCAATTTGCCCTTTAAATAAAAACGTGTGAATCCTAGCTTTGAAACAACGCCGTTTTGTAGCTTATAGTTTTAAGCAAAACGACGTCGTTTCTATGAGGCTACAAAAGCCAACTTTCAGTCTAAAAATCATTTTAAACTCGTCTTTTAAAAAAAACCAAAAAAACCTCTGAAAGAGGATTGAGGGCCAACCCTCTCGGAGCTCCGTCGAGCCTCCGTCCCTGGGTTCCCACGCCCCTACGCGCCGCCGTCAACTCTGCCACATACGGCGACCAGAAGCTGGAAAGCTTCATTTTTTGACGCGAATCCGGCTTTAAGTTTTTTCGTTTTATTTTACGGTATTTGTACGTATTTATAAAGAGAAAAAAATGAAATAATCACCTCTGTTTCTTTAATCCACTGCTGGTCTTTTATTGTATATATGTGTATATAAAAAAACCGTAGTCTTACATCGTTCTTGATTCGGGCTTTTATAGCCACTGAAAAAATATATTTACAATCTTGATTTTATTTCTTGCTATATTTGTTTCGTCTCTGCTGTTTCTTTCTCTTTTTACAGGTAACAGCGAGAAATCTGGTAGTGAATGTTCTGGCGTCGATTCGTGCGCCAATTACGGCGTGATATGGAGCCAGAGACACGGCGCCGATGAAGCCCACTGGAACGGTACGAGACGAAAGGGCGTGACGCTTGGGGTACTTGCGGCGTGAAGTTTCTGGAAACCCTAGGGTTTCCAGATTCGATTTAGGCATTGGTTCTCGCTAGTTTGGGTCTGGTTTGGGTATTTCGGCTATTGGGTTTTAGGTGTAACCGAGTATAGGGTTAATGGGTCCTGTGGGCTATGTAAATGGGCTAACAAATTTGGGTTTTGTAAATGGACTGTAAAACTTTTATTAATTTATTTAATTTTTGTTTTTTCTTTTATTTAGTTTTTTTATGGGCCCGGGAAAATTTGGGCTATTACACTGGAAACTCATCCTTCACTTGATACTTTGACTTTAACATATGAACCCAAAATGCTTCCTTGTCCGACACCAGTTTGAATCCCAGTTTAATTAAAAAGGATAAATTCTTATCGCGAAGTTTCCTTAGCCCTAAGCCTCCACACATTTTTGGTTGGCAGATAGACTCCCAACCAATCAGAGACATCTTTCTTTTCCTTTCAGAAGACCCCCAAATGAAATGTTTGACCAGACTTTCGATCTCATCGTGAGTTTTCCTAGGAATCATCATGGTTTGCATAAAGTAGCTAGGTATAGATAAAATGGACAGATTGTGCTAAATTAACATGCCCAGCTACCGAGAGCTTTTTGGCTTCCCAGTTTTGAAGTTTACTACAAACTTTCTCCACTACAAACTGAAGAGTACTGCTGGTAACCCTTTGATGAAAGAGAGGAACTCTAAGATAATGACCAAGATTATGGGCCTGCTGAAATCCAAATCTATTACTAATCATATTCACCGTAATTTCATCTACTCCTTTTGAGAAAAAGATGTTGGTCTTCCTCGCATTAACTTTATGCCCAGACAGCGCACAGAAATCATCCAGGATGGATTTTAAAACTTCACTATACCTTGAGTCAGCTTTACTAAATATAACCAAGCCATCTGTAAAAAATAAATGCGAGATAGTAGGCCCATTTCAAGATAAATGAATAGGGTTCCATTTACCTTCCGAAATAGCAAACTGAATTAAGTGGCCAAGCCACTCCATACAAAGAACAAAAAGGTAAGGGGAAAGAGGGCACCCTTGCTGGATTCCTCTTACGAGTCTGAATTTAGATAAAGGAACACCATTCCACATGACCTGAATAGAAGCATTAGAGATACAAGGCATAATAACATTGATAAGATAATCAGGGATACCTGCCGCTCAAAGGGAAGCTTCAATGAATTCTCATTTGACTCGTCATAAGCCTTTTCCAAGTTAATTTTAATAGCCATCCATTTACGATTCTTTTGACTCCTCATGTTATGGATCACCTCTTGAGAATAATAATATTCTCATTAATGTTCCTTCCAGCAATAAAACTAGCTTGTTCTGGAGCAATGATTTTAGGGAAAATAAGCTTGAATCGATTCGCGATAACCTTCATCGTTAACTTATAGAGAACAGAACACAGCTAATAGACCGAAAATGACTAAAATTTTTTGGATTCTGAATCTTTGGAATAAGAACAATAAGAGTATTATTTAGATCAGAATCAATAGGATTTCCATCAAAAACCTTCCGAACCCAATCACAAACCACTCTCCTAAAATGTCCTACTACTTCTGGAAAAACAACACATGAAAACCATCGCTGCTTTGGGCTTTCAACAGAGCCATATCAAGCATAGCCTTCTTAATCTCCTCATTTGTCACTAGCCTTTCCAAAAAATTGATACCAGCTGGATCAAGTTGAGGAAAACCGCTCTAAGGCAAATTTCCCATAGGTGCAGGAATATCTCTATACAGTTTTTGAAAAAACTTGTTAGCTTCATCTTTAATATCCTCAGATTCATAAATCCAATTACCATAAGAGTTTCGAATAGTAGTAATACGATTGTTTTTCCTCCTTATCAAAGTACAGGTACAAAAAAATTTCGTATTTCGGTCTCCAAATTTTAGCCAATCACATCTCGCTTTTTACTTCCACAGAAGTTCTTCATGATGCAAAACACCCTCGAGTTCTTGTCAGAGATACAAATCCACTTGATCAAGATGATGAGATCTAGAGAAATCTCTTAGCTTCTAAATATTAGCAATCCTTTTGAAAAGATCTTTCTTCCTAGCAAAGAGTTTACCATAAACATGTCTATTCCAATCCTTAAGATCTAAGGTGATCTTTCCAAGAGATTCAGACATATTACCAGAATAATCCCATTTTTCTTTTAAAAAGCTATCAAAATCTGGATGCTCAATCCAACCAATCAAAAACCTAAAGGGCCTTCCCCTAGGGAGGGAAATATTCGGATTCAAAGAAATGAGGAGGGGATGGTGATTTGACTTAATCTTAGGAAGATGTGTCACCATACAGTTAGGAAAATTTTGAAGCCAGATTTCATTAGCCAAAGCACGGTCAAGCCTTTCAAACAAAGCTCCCCTATGTTAGGTGAAAGGAGGCCCCCTGAAGCCCAAGTCATAAAGCTCAGCTAAATCAACAAAATTACCAAAATGAGGGCATCTCTTACCCCTAGATAGACTCCCAGATTTCTCAGAAGTGGAGAGAATTGCGTTGAAATCTCCGACAGCAATCCAAGGGCTCTGACCTAAAGGAATGGACTTTCTTAACTCGCTCCAGAGAAATTGACGCCTTTGTCTATTGGGACTGCCATAAACAAAAGCGATGAAAATAGGAAATGGCAAGGATAAGGACCAAACCCGAGATAGAATAAATTACGGGTGACTGTGGATCACTTCAAGACGGATAGAATCCTTTCATCCTATCCAAATGCCCCCTGAGTAGCCAATTGCTTCCGCGTGGTGGGAATACTAAAACCCCAACTTGGCAATTATACTGCCAGCCTTGGTTCCACTAACTCTTGGTTCAAGCAAGCTTATAATATCCGGTTTATACTCCGTGTTATATTCCCGAAAAATGTGGGGGAATTTAACATTTGCACAACCCTGACAATTCTATGAAAAGATAGATATATTCATTAGAAAAAAATTAGGAAAGATTAGGGAAACATGCCTTATCATTCAAGGCCGGTGTTATTATCTGACATGGTCCCTGTACCATTAGCCTCAGCATTCGATGCCTCATTAAAAATTTGAGATGATAATAATTCTGCCATAGACTCCATAGTTTCAGCTAAGGGAACACGCAAGCTTCCAGAAGAGTTAAAGAGGTTCTCTCGACCTCGTAGAGCAAAATAAGTTCTTCGAGTGCTTCGATTCCCCTTGTTATTCCCCTTGCCTCTTCGATTTTTGGAAACATTTGAATTCGGCTCCAGGTTTGAATCCAAAATCTCTATCGTCCTCGAATCCGAATTATCCTATTGAGTTAAAAATTTATTAAAACTAACAGCAGAGTGCTTACCTGGGTCGAGGGTATTGTCTGAAATAGGAACAATAAATCCCTCAGATTCATCAAAAACAGGATTATAGTGCAGTTTTATTTTTTCTAAAATTTCAGCTTCGTTATTTCCTTGGGTTGTAACCTCCAGAGATCCTTGGTTAGAAGCACCATCCAAATAAATTGATTTTGGATTAACCTTCTACTGGCCTGTCGAAATAGAGATAGTTGAGTTAGAATTGGTAGAATTAATAATAGGTCCCCCCATTATTTCCCACTGCCCCATTCAGCCCCATAGGCCTTTTCCCTAAGCTTTTGTCAAGATAAGTTTTAGAATTTTGGCCTAGTGACTCCTTTTCCTTATTGGCTGAATTTCTACTTAGATTAGACCTTTTAGAAAGGCCCATCCCCTTGTTCAAACTTTGGCCTGATTTCTCCATCGAATTACCAGCCCTATTAAAATCTCTAACATTCCTATTTATTGTCCTATCAGCCACTTTATCCCCTTTTCCACTTTTTAAAAACCCTCCATTCACCAGCGCCAAATCAACCCCCAAGTCTTCCTCCCCTAAAAGCGCCGAAAACCTAGATCCAGTTTCCTTCTTTTCATAAGTCACCGGATTTTCCTTGTTAGACTCACGCTTTTCTCACTGTGAAGGTCTCCTCTCCACCACCATCCATGGCTCAAAATCTGGCCCTTTCACTTTGCCATCTGAACCGGAATTTCCTCCATTCGAGCTCTCATACGGAAGAGATCCCTCCCTAACCATCGGCATATCCTGAGAAGCCTCCGTTAATTTTTCCACATCTGAGGAGTTCTGATTCAACACAACTGAGGTACACATTTCTTTGACATGACCATATTTGCCACACTCAAAACAAACGGTCAGTAAAGCCTCATATTCAACTCGTTGAATAAGGCTGGCAATTAAAACTTGTGAGGTCAATGGTCTATCCAGGTTAATGTAGACGGCTAATCTTGCATATCGCCCCCTGATTTGGTTGTCCGTCTGAGTATCCAGCTTGACGACTTTCCCAATGAGGCCCCCAATTACCTCAATAATCTTCCTTTTATCCAGATGTCCCGGTAGATTTGGCAGGCGAATCCAAGTCAAGACTACACTCGGTTAAGGTTGCAAAGGATTGAAATATCTAGACCAGGGTTGCACGGTCAGATACTAGCCGTAAACTGTCCATGGACCCTGAGACAATGCCTTGTTATAATCACCTGTATCTTGAAATTTCACCAAAAAGTACCCGTTAGCGATATCCATTAAACGAATAGAATGAATTGGTTTCCAAAGAAAAAGAATACGATTATAAAGAGCATTGTATCCAATGTTTCTCCCTAAAAGTTTGACGATAACCATCAGTTCCATTTCTTTGAAAAAGATCTCCTTGATCCGGCTCAAAAATTCAATAGCAGGAATCCCATCAATGATGGAAGTATTAACATCTCCTTCCAATAATTCGAAATCATTGTCATTCCCCTCAGTCGTCATGACACGATCTGAAGTAGGCGCATCAACATGATTCCCCAGAAGTTTGTCTTTCCATGAAATAATCTGTTGTGGTTCAGGATCCACAGCCATAGAGATGTCTTCTTCAACCACAGAATCTTTAAATCTCACTTTTTTTGTGTTACGACCACCGTCGGGATGAGGATCTCCCTCCCCATCATTACCGGAAAGTTGGGAACTTGAGAGCATATTTCAACTATTTTTTGCATAAACAAATTTGCAAAAGTTTGCTTTTGAGATTATTAAAAAAAATATCTTAGTTTTAATTATATATAATTGCAACAAAAATTAAATGATAACTACTTTCAAATAATATCTAGTAATTATTTAATTAATATAAAAATATTATTGATATGATATTATTGAATGCTACTTATAATAATAAATCTTAATTTTAATTGATAAATAACCATAACACTAACTAATAATAATTAATTTAAAATAATATCTAGTAATACTCGAAAAAATCATAACGATATATAATTGTAACACTAATTAAATGATAATTATTTTAAAATAATATATAATAATAAATTCATTAAAATAATCAATCGTATAATTCAAATGAATACAAATTATATTATAAAAATAATTTTTTTCAATGTCAATACAATAATATGATCAACAATAAAGAGTATTCTTGTCGATTCAAAAGTTTCTATAAATTTGTACTTTTATATTACTAGTTTCTAGTGGTACATGTGTTACATGTGATTTTACGTATCTGATTTTTAATTAATTTTTAAATAATATATTTTAATTATTTTAATTAATTTTAATTAATTATTTTAATTATTAAATATAATAAAAATATATTAAATTATTTAACAATTTAAATATAATAAAAATAAATTTTCAAAACGATATTAAAATGTTGATGTAACCCTCCAAATTTCTTTTAGAAAAATTTCTTTTAAAAAAAAAAGAAGATAGAAAATCTGTTGATTAATAAAAGGTTAGTGGAGAGTTGTGATAGTAGTGGATTTTATGTATATTTTGTTTTTATTTTATTTTGATTTTATCTAAAAGTAATAATAAAAAGATTTCGTTTCCCCCACTTTTGATTTTTTTTTCCATTTGTTTCTAAATTTCGGCCCTTCCAGTAAGGAAAAAAAAATGAACTTCCATATTCTGTTTCGTCCTTTTCTTCTTTTTCTTTTATCTTTGCCATTGTTTCATTCGGCTTTTGGGTTTTGTTCCTTTGATTTAATTGTTTCTTGTGTGTTGGTGGTGGTTTAATTTAAATTTTCGGGTATTGAAGGGTAAGTGTTTTTATAGAATTTGTTCTTTTTAAGGGTTGTGTTTATAGGTTGATTGTTTCTTCTTTAAGCTTAGGTTAACCTCGTGAAATTTGTGTTGTTAGGTGATAATCAAGGAATTCGGAATTCTCATTTTGTGAGTTAGTTATCTTAAAGGTTGCAATAGACGTTATGTAAGTTTCTGTCACATCTTGAAAACTAAGTTAGAAGAAATTAAATTGTGAATTATATTAAAGTGAATTAATTTGGTTCAATGATTAAATGTTGAGTTTATGTGTAAGGTTCTGAGTTCAAATCTTATTTCACGAATTTGGTTAATTTTTATCCAAACTTCTATCTTCGAGCTTGCAGCTTAAGTATTATTTTTTCTCAATTGATGACAATAATGAGTCTAGTGGTTCAGTGGTAACGTGTTAACTTATCATTTGCTCTTGTATTTGAATCCCTATATATGTAAAGTAGGAATTTTTTTTTTAAACTCTAGGTGAAATATGATAAGATATCAAAATCTAATTTATTAGTTGGATATTATCTTTTGTTAATATTATTATATTATTATTTTGATTTGTTTTTATATATATATTTATTTTAATATTAATTCCCAAAAACCAAAAACAGTTTTCGCACATTCCCTCACCCCTTCTTATTCCTTTGTTCTTTTATTCTATTTTTAAGTTTATTATTATTCTAAGTTTGTTACTTTTTATTTTTTTCCTTTCTTTTCCAAATTCCAATGTTTTCCTTAATTTTGTTTTTTTTTTCAATTTGTTCTGGATAATTTTGTTTTTTTTCAATTTGTTCTGGATATTTTTTTTTCAATTTGTTCTGGATTTTATTTTTTCAGTTGATGGTTTCAATCTTTAGAGGTAAGGTTTCATTATTCCTTTTCTATTCTTTTGATGAAACTAATCATTGGGTATATAGGGATTTTGTAAATATCAAGGTTCTGGTGCTAAATCTGTATCTTATGGTATCTAATTAAATTCTATACGTTTTAGGGGAGGATCGAGAGGCGTTTGGTGTTCCTTTAGCAGCTTAAGTTTTAAGTAGTTGCTGACTTATTTTAACGGTAAGTGTTCGAACGTATTTTTGGAGGGTTGAATGGATTCCTTGTAATAAAATCTTGTTAAATTTCGCGAATCGTTATTGAAATTATTTTAACTATCAATTTAGGTGTGGGATTACTTGTTCTTGAAACTACGTTGGAAATTGTTCAGGTGTGTAACAAAAACTTGAGAAATCAGCGATCGGCGAAAGCTAAAATTGGAAATGTCGACACCATACGGTCGTGCGCCAAGCTGTGTGTCAGACCGCGTGTTCACTCAGTCTTGGCTTCTTGAGTCCTGCAGGCCACACGGGCGTGTGTGAGACCATGTGGATCATACGACCTATGGGCCCATTTTTTGAAAATTCTCATTTTGGCCTGTTTTGTTTCATGAACTGTATTTAGCCTCTCTGTAGGTCTGAACCGCTTAATTAAGACCAAGAAATCGATGAATATGCTTCTGTGTTGATGTGTTTAGAATATTTGTAGTATATATATATTTGCATATTATGATACCAGTAGTTCTGATGGTATGTTCTTGTTCGCTATGTTTGTATAAGTTTGTATAATGTATAATTTTGTTAATTTGTATTTCTGAATCTGTTATGTAATCATGTATGTGATTTCATGGCAAAACTGATGTTTTTATATATGGTTTACTAAATCTGTTTTGTAGGCCATGGACTTCCATGCCATCTATTTACGTTATTGAACATCAGCATGTCTTACATGTTCACCATTCTGATTTTGTACATGCATGTCATAACACATTGCATTGCATTTGGTTTGGGATAATGTTAAAGGAGGAATATTCCACACTGGTAGTGTTGAAACCATTTTTTAATGAGTTTAAAAAACGACGTTTAACTTTTTGAAAAGCGAAAACGGGAGTCGCTACCAATCCTTTTAGGTGTGATTGGATCACCTTATAAAGCGTTTTATTTATTAAAAATTGATTTTTGGTCTATGAAAATTCAAGAAAACGGGTTCGGGAGTCGATTATGTATGAGGAAGGATTAGCACCCTCGTAACACCCAAAATCGGTACCAAATTGAATAGTTTTTTGTCTTAATGTCAAAAGTTTGAACAAATTTTAAAATAAGATCCCTTTTTAAAACCGGAATAATTTGAGTTGAAAATCGATATTCCTTCACTCCAAAAGAATACAAACATCACATCCAGCATGATTGAACACGATATTCTTAAACTTTCGTAACTGAAATCATCTCGTGATTTACAAAATCTATTTAAAAGGATATTTTAGACATTTAGACAAACGAAAAATCGCAACCCAGCATGTTAGGGCACTACTTCCCGAATTCCTAAATACAAAAAAATATTGCCTCATTTTTTAAATTCTTTTGGATTAAATGAAATATAAATTTTTTAAAATAATGATGCCTTTAACATATTACAAGATATCAATACTAAATAATATAAACTACATGATACATACTTTAACATTTCATGCAAATATAATATAGATAATAATAAATAACAACATAAATTACATAATGTACATTATCATTTCATGCAGATATAATCATAAATAACAACATAAATAATCAATTTTCATGCAAATATATAAAAAAAATAAATAACATAAAAATACAAATAATTTGTGAGATAAAATTAACACACTAAAACAATACTAAATAAATAAAAAATATGAAAATAAATCAACAAATTATGAACATATGTAAAATAAATCAAAAAAAGATGAAAACTAAATATCGTTTAAAATAAATGGAGTATTAAAAATATTTTAAAGCAATATACGAATAATAAAGGAGAATTTTTTTAAAAATGGTTAATTAATTAATAAAAAAACTATATGATATAATAATTTAATATATATTTATAAAAATAATATTATATTAAATAGGAACACAACTTTAGTAAATTTTAGAATATTATATAATATACTAAATATTTAATAATGATATATGATTATTTAATAATAATTTATAAATTTTTAAAATTATACATAATAATAAATAATATATAATATATAATAAAATAAAAAAATAATATAATGAATAATATATATAATAAAAATAATATATAATATTTTTTTTACATATATAAATAATGTTCATAGTAAAAATAAATAATATATAAAATATTTAAAATAAATAAATTATATATAAAAAATTTAAAAAGGATTAAAATTAAATTAAAATAAAACTCTAAGGTTAATTTTAAAATAATAAAAATTTGGACCTAACGCGCGCTAAAATTCGAGGGACTCACTAGGCAATTAGCCCTAATCCCAAAACGGCGCCATTTCGAGGATTGCGCTTTAAAGGGTTCAGGGACCAAATTGAAACAGAAACAAACTATTAGGACCAGATTTAAAAAAATAAAAAAATTTAAAATTGAACGAAATTAAAAAAACAGAAAATGCGGAAGGGCTCAAATGGTAATTTGCCCATCTACCAAAAACGCTCGGATCCTCCCCGGGTCACGGGTCAATGCGCGGATCCTTTACTTAAATGGTGCCGTTTTGGTGCTTATTAAACTAAGCAAAAACAACACTGTTTTTATAATAGTATATAAATCAGATTTTGGCCCAAAAAATTCATTTTTAAAGCTGGTTTTAAAAAAAAAACTTGAAATCCTCTGCAAGAGGAGAAGAAATTAGCCCTCTGGGCTCCGGCCTCCGTCAGGCCAAGCTCCGGTCATCGAGCTGCACGCGCCCATGCGCCACACGCGCCGCCGTACACGGCGGTTGGAAGGTTAAAAGCCTTCATTTTTCCAAGCAAATCACAATTAATCTCTTCTCTTTTCTTTTTCCAAAAAGAAACCGCTCGTATTTCTTTCTTGTATGTATATATATGTGTGTATCTATTTGTATATATGTTAAAATCATCCCTTATTACAGTGAAGATATTCGGCTTTTATAGCCCCTGTTTTCTAAGTACAAATTTGGTGTGTTTTTTTCTGTTCTATTCCTTGCCATATTTGCTGCGTTTTCCCTTTTTGCAGGTGACGACGAGAAAATTGACGATGATCGGGTGCTGATGACGATTCACTGGCACGCTGATTGAGGCGACGATGGGGTCTGATGGCACGAATCTGCCAGTATTGGGATTGGCGCGCTGATTGCGGCGCGAGTTTAGGGGCCTTCGTCTGGTGCTTGCGGCGCCTAGGGTTTTAGAAACCCTAGGCCTTCTGTCTTCTATTAACTATTTGGGCCCTGTATATTTTGGGTCTGATGAGTTTTGGGCAACATTTGGGTATTTGGGTATTTGGGCTACGGTATAGGCTTAGGTGTAATTGGGGCAGTGGGTTTAAGTATCTGTGGGCATTGTAAAATGGACTGTTTAAAGAACTTTATTTTTCTTTTATTTAGTTTATTCTGTTTTTTAGACTTTTAATAGCCCGGGCAAATTGGGCCTATTACAACTGCCCCTCTTTGCTCATTACTGTGTAACAGGAATAGAGCAAAGATTATAAAAGGACCAAATTTGCCCGATCTTATTGGATCCTGACTTTATGGTCCTCAATTTGCTCCTTGCAAACTTAGAGACGCCATGTTAATATCCTTGATTTGCTCCCCGTCAAATATAGAGACGCCAAATCTACTATCATCGATCTTCTTCGATGTAAACACATGAATGTCAGATCTGCTATCTTCGATCTGCTCTCGGTCTAACACAGAGACGCCAAATCTGTCATCTTCGATCTGCTTCGATGTAAACACATGAATGTCAAATCTGCTATCTTCGATCTCCTCCCCGTCTAATACAGAGACGCCAAATCTGTCATCTTCGATCTGCTTCGATATACACGAATGTCAAATCTGCTATCTTCGATCTGCTCCCCATCTAATATAGAGACACCAAATCTATCATCTTTGATCTGCTTCGATGTAAACACACAAATGTCAGATCTGCTATCTTCGATCTGCTCCCCGTCTAATACAGAGACGCCAAATCTACTAACAGTGATCTACATTTTCCCCTAAAGGACATAACCTATAGAATGCGTATGTGCTCATGCCTAATGATTAGGATGTCATGATCGAAATGAGTCAAATGCTTCTAATTAGACATATTATGATGCAAAATGTTATGAAAATGACTCATATTTCGGACGTCTTCACACATTCATCCATCAAAGTTTCATCTTTATTTTACTCGAAGTATCAATCATACTCTGCTCGTATGCTTTGAATCAAATTGGTCCTATTGTACCATTCTTCAAATGTTACGACCTACTGGAGATGATCCCCTCCTAGGATTGAATCGTTTAAATTGTTTAATCATCCTTTGGACTGAAGAAGAAATTTTCTCGAGAACCTCCGACCATCACTCATGGGAATTCTTCAAACAATTGTTCTATTTTAGTTTCTCGTATTATCTAAAGATTTCCAGAGTAATATGCAAAACTTCATTTGTAAAAATATTTAGTTCATCAATCATTATTTCAATGCAACACACTTTATGAATAATGGAAGACGAATAATTTGATCTTGAGAATAGTTAGATAAATCATCAAAAATACAAAAGGAAATTAATCTGAAAACATATCTTTGAGAAGAAAAAGAATCCAAAGATAGTAAACAGGACAAAAATCAGATGCCCTACATATCACAGCTTGGCTTCTGTATACAAACCCTATGAAGACTGTTTTGAGTTTAACATGTGTTTAGAAGATCCAAAGTACTTTGTTGATGCCTCGGTATGTAACACACTCCACCTCTTGTCGAATCCAGTATAGCAAGGTCACTGTATGCTTTTTAAAATTTGAGCTGCCCTTTCGGGTTTTCAACTCAAAACCTCTTTGGTCTCAAGGCGCCCTTTGTGTGTTTTCACCTTGGCCTCTCCATTTTTTTTAGAAGTCTCAAAGCGCCCTTTGCGGGTTTTCACCTTGGCTTCCCTTCTCTTTAGACAAAATACTTCTTGACTGAGTCTGAATTCACTAGATTGGGTAAACTCTTCCCATCCATTTCTGTCAAAATCAGTGCACCCCCAGAGAAAGTCTTCTTCACAACATACGGCCCTTCCCAATTCGGCATCCATTTTCCTCTAAAATCCTTCTGTATGGGAAGAATCTTTTTCAGTACAAGGTCCTCTTCATGAAATTCTCTTGGATGAACTTTCTTGTCATAAGCTCGCATCATTCGCTTCCGATACATCTGACCATGACGAATAGCCCTTAGCCTTTTTTCTTCAATCAAGTTCAATTGATCATACCGCGATTGAATCCACTCTGCTTTATCCAGCTTTATCTCTGACAAAATTCGAAGAGAAGGTATTTCCACTTCAATGGGTAACACTGCCTCCATCCCATAAATGAACGAGAAAGGAGTTGCCCCAGTAGAGGTTCTGACGGACGTTCGATAGGCAAAGAGTGCAAATGGTAACTTCTCATGCCAATCTCTGTAGGTCTCAGTCATTTTCCCCACTATCTTCTTAATATTTTTGTTAGTAGCTTCCACTGCCTCATTTATTTTTGGGCAATATGGAGATGAATTATGATGTTTGATCTTGAATTGGCTGTAGACTTCCGCAATCATGCTATTATTCAAGTTCAATGCATTGCCCGATATGATCCTCTCAGGCATTCCATACCGACAAATAATCTCCTTTTTCAAGAATCGACTTACCGCCGACTTGGTAACACTAGCATATGAAACTGCCTCTACCCATTTTGTGAAGTAGTCAATGACCACGAAAAAGAAACGATGCCCATTCAAAGCTTTTGGTGATATTGGCCCAATGACATCCATGCCCCACATGAAAAAGGGCCATGGAGAAGTCATAACATGCAAAGGTGAAGGTGGTACATGAATCTTGTCCCTATATATCTGGCATTTATGACACTTCTTGGCATAGCTGATACAATCTCCTTCCATAGTAGACCAATAGTATTCAAACCTCATGACTTGCCTTGCCATTGTAAAGCCATTAGCATGTGTCCCACAAACACCTTCATGTACTTCTTCCAAGATTTGTCTGGCTTCCACAGCGTCGACACATCTTAAAAGCAAATGATCTTTCCTTCTTTTATAAAGGATGTCCCCATCTAGTACATATTCACAGGCTAACCTCCTCAAGGTTCTTTTGTCATTCTCAGTTGCCTGCTCAAGATATTCACGATTTCTCACATACCGTAATATATCTTGATACCAAGGATGGTCTTCCTTTTCCTCTTTTTCAATGCTACAACAATGAGCTGGAACCTCAGAAATACTCATCTAAATTGGTCTCACATCCTCTTTTTTATTTACTTTAATCATGGAAGCCAGTGTTGCTAAAGCATCTGCCATCTGATTTTCATCCCGTGGGAGATAATTGAAGATGATGTCATCAAACTTCTCAAGTAACTCCAAAACTACCTTTCAATAATTAATCAATTTGGGATCCCTTGTCTACCATTCACCCCTAAGCTGGTAAATTACCAACGTAGAGTCTCCATATACTTCCAAGGTTCTAATTTTTTGCTCTTTGGCTGCTCGAATCCCCATGATGCATGCTTCATACTCGGCCATATTGTTCATACAGTCAAAATCCAATTTACATGTAAATGGATAATGATCACCATTTGGGGATACCAAGACTGCCCCAATTCCATTTCCTACCGCATTGGATGCACCTTCAAAATTTAGCTTCCATGGATATTCTTCAGTACTTGCCACATACATCAACTCCTCATTAGGGAAATCAAAGCTCAATGGCTCATAATCTTCTAGAGCTCTGCTAGCCAGAAATTCTGCTATCGCGCTTCCTTTTATAGCTTTTTGACTTACATAGACTATATCAAACTCCGAAAGCAGTACTTGCCATCTTGCCATTCTTCTATTTAGGGCTGTTGCCTCCATCATGTACTTTAATGGATCAAGTTTTGAAATTAGCCAAGTCGTATGATATAACATATATTGCCTCAACCTTCGAGTCGTCCAGATCAAAGCACAACACAACTTCTCAATTGGCGAATATCTCATCTCACACTCAGTGAATTTCTTACTGAGGTAATATATCGCCTTCTCTTTTTTTCCTGTCTCGTCATGTTGACCAAGCACACATCCCATAGAATTACTAAACACTGATAAGTACAGAATTAATGGTCTATCTATACTGGGCGAAGATAACACTGGAGCGTTTAACAAGTATTGCTCGACTTTATCAAAGGCATTCTGGCATTCCTCATCCCAAGTACCTTGGTTGTGTTTTCTAAGGAGGCGAATTGTAGGATCACATTTCTCGGTTAATGTGAAATAAACCGAGTGATATAATTCAACCTTCCAAGAAAACCCCGAACTTCCTTCTGAGTACGTGGTGGAGGTAATTCTCGTATGGCTCTAACCTTGTCTGAGTCAACTTCTATTCCTTTTTCGCTGACCACAAAGCCCTATAATTTCCTCGACCTAGCTCTGAAGGTGCACTTTGCCTGATTAAGCTTCAACTGAAACTTCCTCAATCTCAGGAACAACTTCCTCAAGACTTCAATATGCTCCTTCTCTGTTCAAGATTTGGCAATCATGTCATCAACATACACCTCAATCTCCTTGTGTATCATATCGTGGAATAAGGTCACCATAGCCCTTTGGTATGTTGCCCCTGCATTCTTCAGCCCAAAGGGCCCTACAATGTTATGAATGTGGATTTATCCATGTCCTCAGGATGCATCTTTATCTAATTTTACCATGAGAAGTCATCCATAAAGTAGAACAACGAATATCCCGCTGTATTGTCCACCAAAGTGTCGATGTGTGGTAAAGGAAAATTGTCCTTTTGGCTAGCTTTGTTCAAATCTATGTAATCAACACACATTCGTACCTTCCCATCCTTCTTAGGGACAGGCACAATGTTAGCCACCCATTCTGAGTACTTAACCTCTTGTAGGAATCCAGCATCAAACTGCTTTTTGACTTCATCTTTTATTTTCAGTACAATATCAGGCCTCATCCTTCCCAATTTTTGTTGGACTGGCTTGCAATCCTGTCTTATGGGGAGAGATGTACCACGATATTAGTATTTAACCCCGGCATATCCTGATATGTCCATGCAAAGATATCTTTGAATTCACGTAGCAGCTCAACAAGACCTTGTCTCGTTTCCTTAGTAATGTGTGTCCCAATTTTCACCTCTTTTCCTTTCTCTAAGGCTATATTCTCTATTGCCTCTTTCTCATGGGGCAGGATTTGTTTATCCTCATGTTTCACCATTCTCAACATATCTGCAGACACATCACAATCCCTGTCATCTTCAAAATCCTAAGGTTCTTCTAAACACATGTCTTGCTCAAAAGAGGATTTAGGATTTGTAGTATCAGTGCTCATGTCATTGATATTTAGGGACCTGTGGGGTACGAAAGAATGTACAAAGAATGAATGAATTTAAGAATGTTTATTTATGTGTTATGAATGAAATGAAAAAAATTGAAAGAATTTAAAAAAGGTCAAAAGGATATTTACTCGAATTGATAACAAAATTTGTGTTTTATTGAAAAGCAAATATCTGAACATGAGCCTATTTTACAAATGAAATCTTATTATTCCTAGGCTCTTAGAGCAACAAGAGTGTTCTGAAAATTACTCTGAAAAATATTTAAAAACTATAAGAAGTTCTTCTGCAGTCCAATTGTTTAAAGAGCTTCCCGGTTTGTAAGGGCGAATGCCCTCAAGGTTTCTTCGTTCAGACTCTTCATTATGTACAGCATTGATGTGATGACTTCCTTTTTCAAGAAACCCTCTCTTAAGGTGAATTATCCCTCCTGATATAAAGGTCTGGGATATATGAGGGAACGTCATTGATTCCCACTCTACTTCTCTTCCACTTAAACGCGCCATTTTTCTTTCTTGACGCTTCTCTATTACCTTCCTCCTCTGCCTGTGATCTGGCCTGAAACCCAAGCCAAAATGGTCTCTCTTCTCCTTTAGTTCTGGAACTTGAATCCCTCCATGGAGATATCTTCCCAATCCTTTTCCTGGCAAGGCTTCTTTCCCTACTGTCATCTGCAAACCCATTCTTGTGGTTTTGGATATCTTAGGCACCGAACCTTATTTCCCTCTGAAATAAATGTTGCATTAACGAATTCTAAGGAGCAAAAAGAACACTCAACGGCCTCCTCGTTCGCCTCTACATAGGGTGTATCATTGGTAACTGCTGCTATGATGTCTTCCTCGGTATTTATAGTGACCAGCCATCCGTCTGTTACTAGCTTCAACTTCTAGTGCAAAGATGAGGGCACCGCTCCTACCGAATGTATCCAAGGCCTTCCCAACAAGTAATTATAAGAGGACTTGATGTCCATCACTAGAAAATCTATCTCATACGTGTTTGGATCGATCATCAAAGGGATATTAATTCTTCCCATGACCTTTCTCTCCGTGCCATCGAATACTCTCACTACATTATGACATGTTTTCATGTGAGAACTGTCTATGGGCAATCTGTTCAATATGGACAATGGCAGGACATTTAAGGCTGACCATTATCAATAAGCACACTCGGTAATGTATATCCTTTGCAGCGAGTGGTGATGTGCAAAGCTTTAGCTGATCCCATGCCACCAGGTGGGATTTCATCATCATTGAAATAAATAAAGTTGTCAGTGTTATGTTACTAACTAATCGATCTAATTTATTGACGGATATATCATTAGTAACGTAAGTCTCATTGAGCACCTTCATTAATGCCTCACGATGAACCTCTGAACTCAGAAGCAAAGCTAACACTGATATGTGAACTGGTTGTTTACGCAATTGTTCAACCACGCTGTACTCACTGTGTTTGAAGAATTTTAGAAACTCTCTAGCTTCTTCTTCCTTCACTGGCTCATTAACAAATACCTCAGCCTCATTCTCCTTCTCAATATCAAAGGCTTTCACTTTCGTGGCCTCAACTCTGATGCCTCCTACATCATAACGCTTCCCACTACGTGTGTAGGAACCTTCAACTTGAGCCTCCTTAGAAGTACTAGCTATATCTTCTCTCTCTGAAATTGTCACATTGTAGTCATAATTCTAGGGTACCCTCTTGTTATCCCTATAAGGAAAGGAAGATGGTTTGTGAATAATGACTTTCGGTGCTGTTTGTATCTCAACTTCATTATTCCTTGGTAGAGAAATAATGATCTTTGGCAGGTTGATTCTTTGATTCTTTGGTTCACCTTCCAATGCGCATACGTGTCACTCATCTGAGCCAGTTTTATAAAATTTCAGCTCCTTATTATCCATAACGCTTTGTACCAAAGCCTTAAACTCGTCACATTCCTGGATCTCGTGTCCCTCTTCTGCAGGGAACTCACAGTAGTCCATCGCTCCTTTATTTCCTTCTTCAGAGATTATCATCTCTCTTTTCATCATTTCTTCCCAGATTACTTTCATCGGTATTCTTACCTTAGCCATGTCCTCTTTAATCCTTCTCATACTAGTTTCCCCAATTGCGTTTATCCCTTGATCACTATGGTTCTGCAACAGGTTCTCTGTACTAGGGGTGTCATCAAATTTTATGACCCCCATCTTGAAAATTCTTTCCACTACTTTTTTAAAGCCAGTTCAATTTTTGATCGAATGCCCCGATATCCCTGCATAGTATTCACATTTGGCGTTTGCATCGTACCATTTGGGATATGGAGGTTGCAGTGGTTTCAAATGAAAAGGATCTATTACGTGCGCATCAAATAAACTTTGATAAAGCTTCTGGTACGTCACTGGGATAGGCATGAATGGAACCTTTTCAAAGTTTTGTCTCATACTAGATCCCTGCTTTTAGGAGCCCTGTTGCTCAACTGTAGTTGCTCTAGGCTGACTAACTGTAATCGCTTTTAAGTTATAACTACTCGTATTGTTCACCTCATTATCTTTCTTTCTAAAGGCTGATCTTTTAGCAGTTTCCCACTCTATCTTACCACCCCTTCTAGCGTTCTCAATCATTGGCGTTCTCAATCATTTCCTCTACCATAACTATATCAACAAATCTCTTGGTGGTACTTCCAATCATATGAGTAATGAATGGGACCTTCAAAGTGTTAATGAACAGCATGGTAGTTTCTTTCTCCAAGAGCGGTGGTTGAACTTGCATGGCAACCTCCCTCCACCTCTGTGCATATTGCCTAAAGCTCTCATTAGGCTTCTTTTCCATGCTCTGCAGAGTGATTCTATCAGAAGTCATGTCAGTCACATGATTATATTGCTGCATGATGGCTTGCGCTAAGTCTCTCCAAGAATTGATCCTAGCGCGGCTCAATTGATTGTACCACCTAGCCGCTGCCCCAACCAAACTATCCTGGAAACAATGGATTAATAGTTGATCATTGTTTACATAACCGGTCATCCGCCTACAGAATATGGTGATATGAGCCTCAAGGCAAGTAGTCCCATTGTACTTCTCAAATTCCGGCATCTTGGACTTATGAGGAAGCACCAAATCTGGGACCAAACTCAAGTCTTTAGCATCAATTCCCTGATGATTATCAGTGTTTTCCAATGCCTTAAATTCCTCTTCTAACCATCTGCAACGTTCCTTTAATTTCCTTGATGATTCGAGTCTCATCTCTTCTATTCAGCTACATCTAAATCAAGGATGACTGGATTGGTAGGGTTATCTCCCGGGTTAGATCCCGAGCCAGTTTGGAAGTTCATGGGTGTTCCAGCATCGACTTACCCATGTTGAGGCCTTATTGTGACGGACGGCCTTTGGGGATATGCCTCAGGTTGAGTTTGTACATGGGGTAGGGTAAAACCCGGAGGATGATCCTCATTATCCTCTTCAGTGATAGTCATAGGGGCCTTTCCTTTATCCGTTGCCCCCTTCAACAGCTGAGCTATTTCAACCATCATATTCCTTTGGGCCTCTAACATTTGATCCTTCATCTCTTGTTGGATTTTTACCAATTGTTCCTGTAATTGCTCTTGCATTTCTCTCTAGATCTGCTCAAGTCTTTGATCCATATTCTTTGTCTTAGTGTGTGTACTGTAAGGATGTGTTGCTTCCAGGTTTTCTCTTTCTCTTACTCTCTCTCTTTCTCCCTAGTAATTTTAACTAATTAAGGTCTTTCTATAAATTTGAATGCATATGATGCGATGAGATGCAAATGCATGAATGCAAAAAGATATCGATTCTGATTCAGTTTCTTTTAGAAAACGTTATTTAAAAAACAAAAATCTTTACACAAAATGGATTACAAATAAGCTTTTGCCCTCAGGCCTAGAGTTTTAGCCCTATCCAATAACAAAGCTAACTCTCGACCTCTATCTGACACTGACTCATACTTTGCACTCAATACATTAACTTACACTGCCAGGTCTTGCAAATGATCAGCAACCTCTCGAATCTGGACTATGGCTTCTTCCATGAGGTAGTCCCTATCTCTGACTTGATCTTGAAAATGGTGAAGCTCTCCCTTCCAATGTCCTTCTCTTGCCTCAAGCTGCTCAATCCGGAGTTTACAGTTCTACAATGCTGCTTTTAACCCTCCAATCTTGTGCTTCATTTCCTCGATCTTGTTCAGACTTGTCTTTAAATCGACTGTAAAGTTACGACTTTGGTGAAGATGAAGGGACAGTCTAAGTTCAGTCACTTTAGCTTTTAATCCTTGATTCTCCTTCTGACTTTCTGCCAAGCTTCTCTCTAGGGCCTGATTTTGTGCCTGCATTTCTTGAAACTTCTTCTCCCAATGTTCGACTTTAGCTCTTTCTTCTTGAACCTCTTGTTGCCACTATTCGGAAGACTTCCCCAATCCAGCTCTTTTCATTGATAGTTGTATCCTCTTGTATTGCGTCTTCAAGTCATCTCGGTCTTCCTCAATCTTTCTCTTTTCTTTCCTTACTTTCTCGACCTCAATTTTTTGAACGTCGACGTCTAAGCTTAAGTACATCTTCTCTTCCTCCAACTTCTCTATCTTTTTCCCAAGCTCAAAACTCTTTCTTTCGAACTCTTGCTTTATGACTTCTAACTCTTATGGAACCACTTGTAAATTCTCCTCGATTGATCGAGTAGCCCCCAAACTCGGCCTGGGGATGTTATCATTGATCCTCTTGCTAAACCACCTTTTCTACTCAAGGGTTGTCATCGGACCTTCAGTCAGAATCTTCACATAGTAAATTTTTTCCAAGCCTCGGAAATCTCTCGCATCTTCTTCTTATAATGATCCCCCTTATATGAGAAATCACTCTGAGCTAACCCTTGTGTTGTCGGTATAAACTGCACCGCTTTGTATTGCCTTAGGATGAGTAATAGTGCATAACCAACAAGTCCCCAAATTCCAGGAAGAGGTACCCAATCAAAGCTTCCGCAATGATAAAGGACTTCATTAGGATCCATCCAAAGGGTTTTCCACATAACATCTTCCTCTCAGAGATTCTGAAGTATTTCCATCCACCTTTCCTCTGTAATGTCGTCTGCCCTTAGCATAGCTGCTGCTTCCTTTAAGGGAGAATAATCCTCAAAGAACACTCGGCAAGGAACCTTATCAACCTTCCAAAAGTGATTGTGGAACCATACTAACAACAACTGTGCGCATCCAATGAATCTACCTTCACCGGCTGTCTGACATGTACTCAAGGATCTGAATGTCTCAGCTAGGATTACAGGCACAGGTGTGTTCTGTTTACCAAGTCGATCGAATAAATCTGCAACTGCTTCATCTATGTGCCCCATAGCTTTGGGGAAAATCACCAAACCATAAATACTTAAGGCCAAGATATCAACCCTCTTCTTCACATCTCGGTGCACCAATATCAGATCTCTCAAACTTGCCAACGGAATGCATTTACCATCACCCTTTTGTTGGATTCAAGCTGCGGCCCACTGTTCACTCATCCCTGTGATCATCATTAATTTCTTCACAAAAGTTGGGAGATTAGCAGCCCTAACATAAGCTTTGTTACTTTGAATTCTTGGACAGCGAAGCAAGGTCGTATACTCCTCCAAAGTAGGTACTAAGTCTACCTCTCCAAATGTAAAACAACTATAAGCAGGGTTACAAAACTGTACCATAGCTCGAAACAGATGCTTATCCACCTTGATGTCTAGCAAATAGGGAAGATCTCCATAATTCTGGTAGAACAGTTGCTTAGCCTCATCATCCCATTGGGCCCAAATGTCCTTCAATTCTTGAAACTCATTCTGTGTCGAACTGATACGAGTGAAGTCCTACAACTCTGACGTATACCCCTCGGTGACACTATCTCCTTTCTCTAACTGGGTTTTCTCTGACCACGCATAGACAAAAGCGTTGTCCTCCACTTTATCAAAATATTCGTTCCTTATTACAAAACTTTCTAATCTAGAAATCGAACCGTGAATCGACACCTTTAAATGTTGAATGACATGCAATGATAACAAAATAAAATAGGTCAGTGTCATATATAAAAGGTATAATAAACAAGCACTTATAAGGGTAGCTTACTAAAGGCTATCACTGTACTACATAGGGTAAGCACTTAAAGCTCACTATATGTGTTTCAGTTCTAAAGCGAGGGTACCTGAACCAACAGATTCCTCAATCCTCACCCATTATAGGCTCATATGGACCAAGTTTGGTTCAAGGGGACACATTTCCCTATGGTCATGCGGAGATGAAAATCTCATGAAGACATAGGTACGGATGTATCCCGGAAGCAATCCACTAGCCCAAGCGGAGGTGAAAACCTCACAAAAGCGTAGCTTCTCACTCCCACTTAAGGGTGCGACTACAGCGGTCATGCAAATGCAATGTGTGCGAAAACAAAATAACAAACATATGCAGCAAACGCATAAAAAGATCGATATTTTTAAAATTTTTCCAAACTTCCGACATTAAGACAGAAAATAATCAATTTCTTGGCTTGACTCTCTTATTTATCCCCAGCAGAGTCGCCAAGCTGTCGAAACCATTTTTTAATAAGTTTACAAAACAGCGTTTAACTTTTTAAAAAACGAAAACGGGAGTCACCACCAATCCTTTTAGGTGTGATTGAATCACCTTATAAAACATTTTATTTATTAAAAATTGATTTTGGTCTATGAAAATTCAAGAAAACGGGTTCGGGAGTCGATTACGTACGAGAAGGATTAGCACCCTCGTAACGCCCAAAATGAGTACCAAATTGAATAGTTTTCTGTCTTAATGTCAAAAGTTTGAACGAATTTTAAAATATCCCTTTTTAAAACCGGAATAATATAGATAATAATAAATAACAACATAAATTACATAATGTACATTATCATTTCATGCAGATATAATCATAAATAACAACATAAATAATCAATTTTCATGCAAATATATAAAAACAATAAATAACATAAAAATACAAATAATTTATGAGATAAAATTAACATACTAAAACAATACTAAATAAATAAAAAAATACGAAAATAAATCAACAAATTATGAACATATGTAAAACAAATAAAAAAAATAAAGATGAAAACTAAATATCGTTTAAAATAAATGGAGTATTAAAAATATTTAAAGCAATATACAAATAATAAAGGAGAATTTTTTTAAAAAAAATGGTTAATTAATTAATAATAATAACTATATGATATAATAATTTAATATATATTTATAAAAATAATATTATATTAAATAGGAACAAAACTTTATAGTAAATTTTAGAATATTATATAATATACTAAATATTTAATAATGATATATGTATTATTTAATAATAATTTACGAATTTTTAAAATTATACATAATAATAAATAATAAATAATAAATAATAAAATAATATATAATAAAATAAAAAATAATATAATGAATAATATATATAATAAAAATAATATATATAATAATTTTTTTACATATATAAATAATGTTCATAGTAAAAATAAATAATATTTAAAATATTTAAAATAAATAAATTATATATAAAAAATTTAAAAAGGATTAAAATTAAATAAAAATAAAACTTTAAGGTTAACTTTAAAATAAATAAAAATTTAGACCTAATTGAAACGCGCGCTAAAATCCGAGGGACTCACTGGGCAATTAGCCCTAATCCCAAAACGGCGTCGTTTCGAGGATTGCACTTTAAAGGGTTCAGGGACCAAATTGAAATAGAAACAAACTATTAGGACTAGATTTAAAAAAATAAAGAAATTTAAAATTGAACGAAATTAAAAAAAAAAAAAATGTGGAAGGGCTCAAATGGCAATTTGCCCATCTACCAAAACGCGCAGATCCTCCCCGGGTCACGGGTCAACGCACAGATCCTTCACTTAAACGGCGCCGTTTTGGTGCTTATTAAACTAAGCAAAAATGACACCGTTTTTATAATACTATATAAATCAGATTTTGGCCCAAAAAATTCATTTTTAAAGCTGGTTTTTTAAAAAAAAAACTTGAAATCCTCAGAAAGAGGAGAAGAGACGAGCCCTCTGGGCTCCGGCCTCCGTCAAGACAAGCTCCGGTCATCGGGCTACACGCGCCCACGCGCCACACGCGCCGCCGTACACGACGGTTGGAAGGTTAAAAGCCTTCATTTTTACAGGCGAATCACAGGTAATCTCTTCTCTTTTCTTTTTCCAAAAAGAAACTGCTCGTATTTCTTTCTTGTATGTATATATATGTGTGTATCTGTTTGTATATATGTAAAAATCATCCCTTATTACAGTGAAGATATTCGGCTTTTATAGCCCCTGTTTTCTAAGTACAAATTTGGTGTGTTTTTTTCTGTTCGATTCCTTGCCATATTTGCTGTGTTTTCCCTTTTTGCTGGTGACGATGAGAAAACCGGTGACGATCGGGCGCTGGTGACGATTCACTGGCGCGCTGATGGCACGGATCTGTTTGTGGTGGGATTGGCGCACCGATTGTGGCGCGAGTTTAGGGGCCTTCGTCTGGTGCTTGCGGCGCCTAGGGTTTCAGAAACCCTAGGCCTTCTGTCTTCTGTTAACTATTTGGGCCATTTGGGCCCTGTGTATTTTGGGTCTAATGAGTTTTGGGTAACATTTGGGTATTTGGGTATTTGGGCTACGGTATAGGCTTAGGTGTAATTGAGGCATTGGGTTTAAGTATCTGTGGGCCTTGTAAAATAGACTGTTTAAAAAACTTTATTTTTCTTTTATTTGGTTTATTCTGTTTTTTAGACTTTTAATAGCCCGGGAAAATTGGGCCTATTACAGGCAGTTTAATGATCGGCGTATTTAGTGGCTTTGAGCACATATATTTGATTTGGCAACTTAACTGCATATTAAAACCCGTTATTGTCGAGTAGCTTAGGGTGGCGGGTCATCGTTGCCGGGCAATCTTGGATGATTTTGTTGATGTGTTTTGGATGGATGAGTTCGTGGGAGAACTCTATTTTAGTGTGTAGCAGAGTCGGGTAGGACATTTTCTGAAAAATCCACTTTATAATTTTCTAAAAAATACTCTTTGGCATAATTATGCATACTCAATTCTGTTTGACTGATCGTTATTAAATTTTATGTTTTGTATATCGTAATGTGTGTGATCTCAATTTGAGTTTTAGTTATACACTGATCTCTATAGCTCACCCCATTTGTTTTATTTTTAACGTTTCAGGTAATCTGTAAAATTAGAATCGGACAGCATGCGAGAGCTCAGATGGTTTTATGAGTTAAATTAAAATTAGTGATTTTCGTAATTATTTGTTTTAGACATTTGGATACTGTAATTTGTTTTTGGGTTTGTTTTGGTTTCCGTTTAATTTCTCAATATTGATATATGCAAACGTGATAATGCAAATCCTTGCGTGTTAAAATTTAAAATTCAGTTTTCAAAATTAAAACTTTAAAAGTTTTTTCACTGCAAATTAAGTCACTCTTAGAAGTTTTTCTGTAAGCAAATAAATTGTTTTGAAAATATGTTAGCCTTAGCCGAAAAAATTTATCAAAAATTGGTAATTTCAAAACAAATGAAACTGAATTGAATTTCTAGATTTGAAATAAATGTTTTCGGGTTTAAGTTTTCCTAAACATGTGTGAAAGTTTTGTCAAATAATATATTTTTGAAATGCACTTTGAGTTTGATCGAGACCAAAGTTTTTAAGCAAACTAATGTAATTTCTCCAAATTAGGTCATAATATCTAGGCCAGGTTTAGGGTGTTACATTTAGTGGTATCAGAGTCAGGTTGCAAAACTTGGGTTGTGGTTTTTAAGTTTAAAATCTTATGAATAATGTGTTTTGAAATTTCTGATTTTTAGGAAAATTTTTGGAAAATTATGAGTCAATTTGTACAATTTTTTTTAAAGATTCTGAGTCTCCGGCATCGATCCATGTAGGAAACTCTTTATTTTTATTATTTTAGTTAAATTTACTTTAATACTTTTGTTGATAAGTAAATTTTAGAGACTGTAATTGTTAAATAACTTTTGCTTTAGATTAGTTCATTCTGCTAAATTTTAGACTTAGGAACTAAAGACAACCTAAGCTAAACTTTAGAATTCTGAATTGAATATAAGTAAAGACGATTTTGCGTGGTGTATTTGATCGTGGTGCATGAAGACATGGTGACCGTTGTCAAGTGACTAATGTCGAATCTTTATGTCGAGGCAGGTTGCCCAATCTGAAAGTTAGCAAGTCTGCTAAGATGCCTGAATCTGCGGACAGTAATCAAGGAGCTGAGGATGTTGCTGTGTCCTGAGTTATGCTTAGAGATTTGTAAATGGCTACTAGGGTCCAACCTGGATCTGTAAGTTACGAGTCAATGACCGAGCAACTTCTTTCGATCGAGATTAAGAAAATTAATAAGGGCGTCTTTTGAATTTAGATCTAATCGGAGACTAGTTTGTGTATCTAGGCGTCGTGTGAATTGAAATGCATCGGGTAGCAATATTGTTACATCTTGAATTGTACTCTGCATTGATCAAGTGTTTGATTGTCACTGGAGTTTCTGAGAGTTTGGGATTGTAGAATAATTAGCGATACTACTATTGATAGCTTCGTGAGATTAAGTGTGTTAGCGAATAGTAACTCCGTTAGAAATATTGTCTGGATTGTGTGAAAATCAGAGTTGCGTAGCGGTAGCATGATGATCAGTTTGGAATGTGAATTTTCAGACTTTGTGGTTTAGTAAGTGTTGTGATAGCAAGAATTTCGAGAAAAAAAATCTTTCAAGGAGGGGAGAGTTGTCACATCTTGAAAACTGCATTAAAGAAATTGAATTGTGAATTATGTTAAAGTGAATTGATCTGGTTCAATGGTTAAATGTTGAGTTAGTGTGTGCACGGTTCTGGGTTTGAATCCTATTTCATGAATTTTGTTAACTTTTTCCCAAACTCCTATCTTTGAGCTTGCTACTGAAGTATTATTTACACTCAATTGATGACAATGATGAGCCTAGTTCTTTAGTGGTAACATGTCAACTTACTATTTAGTCTTATGTTCTAATCCTTGTATATGCGAAGTAGGAGTTTTTTTTTAAACTCTAGACGAAATTTGATAAGATATCAAAATCTAATTTATTAGTTGGATATTACCTTTTGTTAATATTATTATATTATTATTCTAATTTGTTTATTTATATTTATTTATTTTAATATTAATTCCCAAAAACCAAAAAATAGTTTTGGCACATTCCCTCACCCCATTTTATTCCTTTGTTCTTTTATTCTACTTTTAAGTTTATTATCATTATTCAAGTCTGTTACTATTTGTTTTTTTTTCCTTTCTTTCCCAAATTCCCATGTTTTCCTTAAGTTTTTTTTTCTTCATTTCAATTTATTCTGGATTTTATTTTTTTAGTTGGTGGGTTTCAATCTTTAGAGGTAAGGTTTCATTATCCCTTTTCTATTCTTTTCATGAAACTAATCGTTGGGCGTTTAGGGATTTTGTAAATATCAAGGTTGTGGGGCTAAATCTGTATCTTATGGTATCTAATTAAATTCGATATGTTTTAGGGGAGGATCGAGAGGCTTTAGTGTTCTTCCAAATACATAAGTTTCGAGTAGTTGCTGACTTGTTTAAACGGTAAGTGTTTGAACGTGCTTTCGGAGGGTTGAATGGATTTGTTGTAATAAAATCTTGTTAAATTTTACGAATCGTTACTGAAATTATTTTTATTAACTATCCATTTAAGTGTGGGATTACTTGTTCTTGAAACTATGTTGGAAACTATTCAGGTGTGTAATAAAAACTTGATAAATCAACAATCGCTGAAAGTTGAACTTTGGAATATTGATGCTATATGACCGTGCGCAAGGCCGTGTGTCAGACCTCATGTGTCACTCTGTCAGGGCTTCTTGTGTCTTGCAGCCACACTGGTGTGTGTAAGGCCGTGTGAACCACATGGTCCTGTGAGCCTATTTTTTGAAAATTCTTATTTTGGCCCGTTTTATTTTATAAACTGTATTTAGCCTCTCCGTACAGTCCGAACCGCTTAATTAAGACCTAAAAACAATGTATCGGTGAATATGCTTCTATGTTGATGTGTTTAGGGTATTTGTAGTATATATTTATTTGCATATTATGACTCTGATAGTTCTGATGGTATGTTCTGTTTCGCTATGTTTGTATAAGTTTATATAATGTGTGATTTTGTTCATTTTTATTTCTGAATCTGTTATGTAATCATGCATGTGATTTCATGGCAAAACTACTGTGTTTCTATAAGGTTTACTAAATTTGTTTTGTAGAGCATGGACTTCAATGCCATCTATTTCTGTTACTGTACTTCAGCATGTCTTACATGATTACTATTCTGATTTTGGACATGCATGCCATGACACATTGCTTGGGGTTTGGGATAATTTTCAAAGAGAAAGTTACTGTATTGGCAGTTTAATGATCTGCGTGTTTAGTGGTTTGACCACATATATTTGATTTGGCAGTTTAATTGCATATTGATAAGCCATCGTTTCAGGGCAACCTGAGATGGTGGGTCAGCGTTGCCGAGCAACCCAGGATGACTTTATTGGTGTGTTTTGGATGGATGAGTTCATGGGAGAACTTTATTTTGGTGTGTAGCGGAGTTGGGTAGGACATTTTCTTAAAAATCCGCATTATGATTTTCTGAAAAATACAGCATTGGCATAATCATGCATACTCAATTCTGTTTGATTGATCGTTATGAAATTTTTTATTTTGTATATCGTAATGTGTGTGATCTCAATTTGAGTTTTAATTATACACTAATCTTTATAGCTCACCCCTTTGTTTTATTTCTAACGTTTCAGGTAATCTGTAAAATTACAATCAGATAGTGTGTGGGACTCAGTTAAATTAAAATTGGTGATTTTCGTAATTATTTATTTTAGATATTTGGGAATTGTAATTTGGTTTTGGTTTTTTTTGGTTTCCATTTAATTTTTTTTATATTAATATATGCGAATGTGATAATGCAAATCCTTGTGGATTAAAATTTCAAATTCTATTTTCAAAATTAAAACTCTTCATCTATTTCTGTCACTGTATGTTAGCATGTCTTACCTGCTACTATTCTAATTTTGTACCTGCATGCCATGACACGTTGCACGGGGTTTGGAATAATGTTAAAGGAGGAAGATTCTGTACTGGCAATTTAATGATATGCGTATTTAATGGCTTGACCACATATATTTGATTTGATAGTTTAATTGATATTAACAAGCCATCGTTGCCAAGCAACCCAGGGTGGTGGGTCATTGTTGTCAGGCAACCCGAGATGACTTTATTGGTGTGTTTTGGATGGATGGGTTCAGAAGAGAACTCTATTTTGGTGTGTAGCTGAGTTGAGTAGGACGTTTTCTGAAAAATCCACATTATGATTTTCTGAAAAATACTGCATTGGCATAATCATGCATACTCAATGAAATTTTTTGTTTTGTATATCGTAATGTGTGTGATCTCAATTTGAGTTTTAGTTATACACTAAGCTCTATAGCTCACCCCTTTGTTTTATTTCTAATGTTTCAGGTAATCTATAAAATTAGAAACGGACGGCGTGCAGGGTTTTATTAGTTAAATTAAAATTGGTGATTTTTGTAATTATTATTATTTTTGAAAAAAAAACAGACCAAAAGGCCTAAACTTCATTAATAACTTCTTGAATTACAAGTTTGTAAATCTTTCTAGGATAATTCACATAAAAAAACTCACGTACAATTTTTCTTCAAAATAAAATCAGCACGCCTATTACAATTTTTGTAATTATTTATTTTAGACATTTGGGGACTACAGTTTATTTTTGGGTTTGTTTTGGTTTCCTTTTAATTTGTCAATATTGATATATGCGAACGTGATAATGCAAAACCTCGTGGGTTAAAATTTAAAATTTGGTTTTAAAAATTAAAGTCTGAAAGTTTTTCTGCTACAAATTAAGTAACTCTTAGGTGTTTTTCTCTAGACAAATAAATTATTTTGAAAATACGTTAGCCTTAGCTGAAAAAGATTTATATGAAATTGGTAATTTCAAAACAAATGAAACTGAATTAAATTTCTTGATTTGAAATAAATGTTTTCGGGTTTAAGTTTTCCTAAACATGTGTGAAAGTTTTTTCAAATAAAATGTTTTCGAAGCGCACTTTGAGTTTGAACGAGACAAAAGTTTTTAAACAAACTAATGTAATTTCTCCATATTGGGCAATAACATCTAGGCTGAGTTTGGAGTGTTACAGTTTCGAATGCCTAAGAGTTCGATTTTTGTGTTAGAATTGTTTATGTTGCGTTGTAGTCGAGTGGATTGTTTTGGTAAACTGAGGAATTGGAACTAATTTGGGGGTGATTTATTTTTTATTTTAGGTGTTGGATATCGCGTGGTTGTTTTCGCATCAGAATAGAACAAGGTGTGTAATAAGAAACTCGAAAATCAGTGAACGACGAAAGCTAATAAACAACATTGTTGACGCCACACGGCCGTGTGCTAGGCATGTGTTAGGCCATGTGCGACATACAGCCATGTGACAGGCCGTGTAGTGGATCGTGGGTGACACACGATTTGGGCTATTTGGGCCATGTGGACCATACAGGCGTGTGTGAGGCCGTGTGGGCTACACTAATGTGTGGGCCCAAAATTCAAAAATTTTCCATAGGGTTGTACATGTCGTCCGAATCGATTGTGGGCCTTCCGTAGGGTCGGCATGTGATTAAATATACCATAAAACATGAAATTTGGTCATTTGTTAGTATAATTTCTGCTATCTACAAGTGTCTTTAGGGTGTCATATGATAAACAAAACTGATAACAATGTTATATTTGTGATTTGTATCTGATATGTTATGTATAATTTCTGCTCTGATTATATCTAATTCTGGGATGAGATATATATTATGTGGAGGAAGTGTTTCTATGAGAGGCGACATCTCGTCCATTATACTAGTAGCACAGGTGCAAATATCTTGTGTCTTAACGGCACTAAGTGGTGTATAGGGTCAGATGGGTGTTTCAAACCCCATATGGTGTGTTGGGATGTTCGAAGATGGTGAGTAGTGATTGGGGGTAGGAAATATATATATCTATATCTGAATTGCTTTGTTAAGATTTTGTATTGTTAAATTGTCTGTTAATTATTATCTGTTTGAGTTGTTTGTTACACACTGAGTTTCGAAAACTTATATTCTATTTGATTGTTATTTTTAGGTAATCCTTGGGCTTAGAAGGATCGGTGCAATCGGGAGCTCGGTTGATATCATATTTTCTCTTAAACTTGACTTATTGAAAATTTTGGTTTGAGAGTTTTGTAAATTTTGAATTTTCTTGACATTTGGGACTATTTTTGTTTTTTTGACTTTATTTTTCATTTCAGTATAATATTGTTCAAACGTTTTATCGACAATGATTATTTTCTACAAAAACAACGGGTTTCAATTAGCAAACTGTGTTTTCAAAAATATATCTTTCTAAGGGTTTCGGCTGCAAAACCATAACTTTTAGAAAATATAATCAAACATCACTTTCAAATAAATAGTTAGATAAAAATATGTTTTTAATTCGAGATTTTAAGAGTTTGCGACGAGTTTCAAGATACACTAAAACCAAATTTTCAATCATTTAACGTAACAACTCCAGATTTGGCCATAACGTCTAAACTAAAATTGGGGTGTTACAATTGATATTTTGTAGATCAATAAATTTATTAATAATATTAAAAAATTCAAATCATACTTAAAACATTTGTATTATAACATACAGGATAATGTTTACTTCATGTAATCATTGTTTAAAATAATAAATAAATGAAAATTGTTTAAATATATTTATTGTTTTGATAGTTCAAATATAGTACTAACAAATAATTCCTATTATTAAAGCGTTTATACAAACAATAAAAAAATTGACATATTGTAATAGAAACTCTTAACTATACATATTTTTTTTATTTTCTTAATAGCAATAAATTATTTGTAAATAATATATAATTAATATGTAGCAAAAAATTAATATCAAGTAAAAAGTAAAAAAATAACTAATTTTTAAAATAATAATTGTAAATTAAGTTATAACTATTTTTAAATGTGTTATGATCACAAACTATATTAAAGTATAATTATTTTTAAATGTATAATAATTATCACAATTTTTATTTTATGTAAAAAAAATTAATTAATATTTTTAAATTAAATATTATAATTATTTTTAAATATAAATTTAGTAATATAATAAAAAATAAGAATATTCTTGTCGATTCAATTTTTTTTAAATTAGTATTTTTATATATATTATAGATAGATAGTTATATCAAAATATTTATATAATTTTTTAAAATATTAATAATTTGTACTATAAAAATTTGCAATAAATTATTACAATTTTGATAATTTACTTAAATTCGACTGTATAACTATCATTCTTTCAAACTAATGACTTTCCTTAATAAAAAAGAAAAGAAATCAAATCAAATCAAATGTATTGCAATTTTCTATTCAATTTTGGTGAGAGGAGTCGGATTGGACTGAGTATATTTTATATAACAATCTTTCAAGGTAAACGACCCAAGCAAATTTGTCCGGATCTGCTGTCATGTAATATGTAATGACAGGCAAGTACTTTCTATGAATTCACAAAATGAAGTGCACTTAGCAATAAGCTTGTTTCTTTCTTCAATATTAATCTGGTCTTTGCATGGAGCTTCAACTCCCTTCATTCCAAAGCTGGAGTCTCTTGAGATCGATTTTGCATCCAACAATCCTGTAAGTTCACTAATTTAATTTCGTATTTTTTTTGTGTGTAATAAATTATTAAACATAGTAATCTCTATTATATAAATAATTCAAGAAAAATAATAAAATCAGATAATATGAATAAAATTAAAACATATAATAAATAATAAATTCAATTTCTACTAAGGTAGCAGAAAACGTTTTGCATTGGTTTTAAAAATCAGAAAAACATGAACTTAAAAGAATTAAAAAAAAAAACACAAGCATGAAGTAGACCAAAAAATGATATAATGCAGTGCTATAGCTTAATTAGTGGTAATTTAGGAATTCCACAAAAATTACTACTCAAATCAATCCCTTGCTTTCCTGCACGTGGTGTTGAATAAATGTGAGTGAAATTCGATTTGATTTGAAAAAATTTAAATTTCGAGTTAATTGAATTGAGTTATTCGAATTATTTGAGTCAACTCGAATAAGTAATTTAAGTTTTAAGTTTAAATCGAGTTAATTTTACAATTCGAATAACTTGAATAATTTGAAGAACAAATTTCTGTAAATACATTTTTTGTTCCTATCAAATTTGAAAATGAACAAATTGGTCTCTCTCAACAAAAAAAATACAAAATAATTTTTAAAATTTAAAATATTTATAAAAATTCAAAAATTTATAGTTTTAAAAAAATTATAAAAGTTTCAGGAAAAAAATTAAAATTATATAAAAAAGTTAAAAAATTAAAAAAATTCTAGAATAATATTTTTGGGACTTAAATAAGTTAATTAATTATTCAAGTTTATCATATTAAAGTATTTTTTTTATTATTTTGCTTTGATTTTTTTTAAATATACATAGTTTCAAATTTACGAGCTTTAAGACAAAATAAAACTCCCCAACTTAATTAACTCAAAACTTTTTTACTTGATTTGATTCAATCGAACGCTTACCCAATATTAAATTGCTACCATACTGAGCCAGCAATCATGATTCAAATTAAACGAGTTCATCAAAGTATCAACACGATTATAATATGAGAGATTATATAATAATGTGATATACTGTTTAGATTACGGTGATAATACTGTGATAACCATTAAAGTGATAAAATATTTATATGTTCTATTTAATGATATTTATTTAATTTTTTCAAGTTCATTAATTTAGTTCCATAATTTATTTTGTGTAATAGATTATTAGACATAACTTGGCTACTCTATTGACTTCAAATTCGGCATCTATATATATAAATTATTTCGAATCTATTATGTAGCAAGGAAAAGGAATATAATATTATTCTGGTCCTTTGAATTTTGGGAATTCCACAAAACTTAGAACTCAAATCAGTCCCTTGGTTCCCTGCACGTGCTGTTGAATTGCTACTATACTGAGCCAGCAATCATGACTCAAATCAAACGAGTTCATGAAAGTATCAACACGATTATAATATGAGAGGTTAGTTTAGATTACAGTGGTAATACGGTGATTAACCATTAAAGTGATAAAGTATTTATATAATTTTTTAAAATATTAATAATTTGTGCTATAAACATTTGCAATAAATTATTAAAATTTTGATGATTTAGTGAAATTAGATTCTATGTTTGTTTGAATCATTCACAGAACAAGAAAAAGAGAAAATAGAGAAATGATTTATTTTATTTCATAAGTTCTAATAATCTATGATCGTCAAACATCATAGTTATGCAAGATTAGCTAATGAATCAAATAAGAAACTTAGTCTAACAATCCGACCTAACTGATTCCAACTGATACACTAATTGAAAATATACTGATTACAACAAAACAATTGACTTAACTAGCACCTAACCGGTCTAAGCATTATAATTCCTCGAAAGTAATCGGGCGGTCCTCCTCATGCTGGTTTAGCTCCAATTTGTATTACCGCCTAATTTGTGGGTTTCCTACATAGAATAAACACACACATTTTTTAAATAATAATATTAACTAAATAAAACAAATAACAATAAAATCATCCAACTTCAAATTATACAAGTCTAAATAAAATAAAATTAAATAAAAGTTCAAAAATTCTAATCAAAATCGGATGCTGGACGATCCTCCGCAATGACAAGGTCCTTCCGACAACACGCAACTATCTTGGTAGCCCTCGTACTCGTAGATTGGGTTAGACTGCTTTGGCTCGGGTTGCAAAATTTGACCCTCCGACAGATGCTTGTTTTGGTAGGAACGCATTATCAAGGTTGTAAGCGTGGGCCGGCTCTTCTCCTTCTTCCTCAGCATCCTCATATTCTCCTTCCATTCCTCGTACTTGGCTTGCCCATAGTATTGCATAGGTGGGTACTTGTTTGGTAGTGGATTTGGTACTGGCATTCCGTACCTTCGAGCGTAGTCGATGCCCATCGGGGACATCTCTTGCATCCACCATATCACCCACTCCATATTGAGCCAATCAAGCAGCAAATCACTTAGCCCTTGGCTTGATTGGCTCGTTTCTTTACTCTTTCGCTTCAGATATTGTGGGACATCCATTTTGTGCTTCCAACGTTGGTTCCATTCGATAATTTGTTTTTGTTGAAGCTCGACATACTAAGTGTAGATTGAATTGCCGATGAGGCTTTTCATCGACATCACGAATTGCTCCATCGACGTATAGGGCAGTCACGAGGTGCAGGAAAAAATATCCTGACATTCTTGCCACTGATGCAAGTAAGCATGGACTGGTAGATCCATTTGCCCACGCAAATCTATCTACGCTGCAAAATGGAGTAAAGAAGAACCGCTTGAAAAGGTTTAACGTTAGATACATTAAGGGACGGTGATATGCGAGTACATACAAACTGCATCCACATGTTGGCAATAGGAAACATGATTGCCTAATTGAATGATAAGGGAATGTTCGTGCTCGGTTGGCATTTCCAAACGCCTATCCCCCCAGTGAGGTATTCAACAATGGCATCCATATCTATATCCTGAAAATAATAAATATATAAATCATCAAGCACATCCGAGACAAAGTATGGGGATTCGTAATAATTGCAAATCTCTAAAGCAGTAACAAGGACATCTTTCCCCCTAACCGTTACAGGTCGATATTCAACATTAAGGGTTTTATTATTCTCCCTTGCTTTTAAGGACACATAGAATTCATACACCACCAAGTCGAACATCGACTCTTTCGGTGTCAAGCAAAAATTGATCCAATGGTTAGCACAAACCAAGTCCCAAATATCGTTGAACAAATCAAACGATGGGTCCAGCCCTAGTTCTTGAATAAATGTTTCCCTTGAATCTCTAAGAAGTATTTATTAACTTCTTGGCTTCAAAATTGGGTGGAATCGAAATCCGTCTATTCTTCCGATTGTGTGGTGCGGCGAACTTACCCAGGGGCCATTCAAACACAATGTATATAAAATAAAATCTAAAATCGACTAATGCAATGAAATAAATAGTGATATTTTAGGAATGAACCACTGCAATTTTTTGTTTTTCCACGCAATAGAATGGCTACCAATGGAGAAGAAAACCACAATGTGCAGCAATGGAGGTGATGAGTGAAGAAAAAGGTGCAAAAATTTGCAAAAATCAGAAGCAGAGAGGGGGAGGGAAAGGTCGACTGCAATTTGGAAGGTTAAGAAGGCTGATTAGAGTGTGATTTTGGTAAAAATTAGGGTTAAAAATGGTGTTTAATTTATATAGGGGTATACAAGGTTGCGTAGAAAATGGATCAGAAAAGTGTAGATCTAGTGCCAGTGTTTAGACACGGGGTATGGGTGTCGCAATACTAGATTTTGAATACCCAAGGTTTTTTTTATTCATAATTTTGTTTCGCGACATTGGGACATGGTGTCACGACACTGACCCTTATTTTTTAAATATTTTTGGTCCAAAATGCGATGTCGCGACATCGATTATAAGTCTGGAATTTAAAATCTTATGCTTCGAAGTACCGTGTCACGACACGACCTTTATAATAAAAATATTAGAGTGTTCAAAGTTTCGTGTCACAACATAGAACCTCGGTGTTGCAACATTGTCCTCGTTTTCCTAATTCTTGTGTTTTTGGTCGTGTCGGTGCCTCCCGTTTACTCTTAATTGTAAAATACGTCAAATTAGCCACCACTTGGCTTCCTAAAGCTGTAATCCTATCCTAATTAAAGTTCAAAATAAAAAACAATTAATTTACACTAATTTACAACAAGGATTAAAGATTTTAGTAATTAAGTTAGGTGTGGCTATTGGACTCGTCCGATAGCCTGTGAATTCCTTTCACCAAATTCTTGTTCTGTTGTTGCTTGTCGCAATCCATCAAACATGTTCCCTTCCACCCGGGATCTTTCCATTTGTCGCACTCCCTCGATCTGTGCATTCCTACACACATTGAACCAAAACCATACCTCTGGTCATGGTTGTTAGGGGTAATAAAAATATTGTGTAATAGTTTTTCCCTAATTTATCTCATAATTCCTCATTTTGGAAATTATGGCCACATTTGAACACCTCAATTTCGCCATCAATTTTCATAATTAGTTTGTTTTTCTTGAGATCAATGGTCGATTTAGACGTGGCAAAAAATGACCTACTCAACGGAATGGGAATGTCTTGGTCCTCCTTAAAGTCGAGTATGAAAAAATTGATGGGGTAATAAAACCCCTCACCTTAACTAATACATCTTAAAGTACACCTTTGGGGTGTATGAGAAACCTATCAACTAATTTTAGTGTGATTGTCATGTTTTTCAATTCCTCTAATCCGAGTTTTAAGTAAGTTGATAGGGGCATCAAATTAATATTAGCCCTTAAATTGCATAGGGCCTTACTAAAATGTTTGTTGCCTGTCTCTACAAGAGTTGTAAAACTGCTTGGATATTTTAATTTCGAGGGTATTTTTAAGTAATTATCGCACTACAAGAGGTGTCAATATTAATTTGCTCACCCTTCTTTAATTTCTTATGCCGAGACATGATTTCTTTTAAGTACTTGGCATATTTCGGTATTTTATCAATTAACTCAAGCAGTGAAAAATTAACATTAAGGGATTTAAATAAGTTTAGAAAACTTACAAATTATGCTTCATCCCTTCATTGTTTGTCCTCTTACCTTGATGAAAATGGTATGTGCTTTGACACTAGCTCTGATTGTTGCATGATTTCCAATTAAGCTATCAGTTCAGGTATTTCTCCATTTATTCCTCATGTTTAGGCTCATCAAGGGTTTCATTCACCGTTTTGACCTTGTCATCCTCCTTTTTCATGGGCAGATTTGGGCTCACCAATGTCTTACCTAAGTGGAGTGCAATGGCATTCACGTGTTCGTTTCCCTCATTTCAAGGGTTATTTTCCTTATTGCTTGGAATGACCATACCTATTTGCCTTTTCATTTCATTCAATGCACTTACAATATTGAGCATTTCTTCTTTTAGTTCGGCCACATCAGCATGAGTTTGAATGTATTTGGATTTCACTTATTGAAAGTCAGATCTCATTAATTACATTTCACCTTCGATTCGATCCATTCGTTGACCACAACGAACATGATTGTTGTTGCTGCCTATGGATCTTTCTTGAGATCTTTGAATATGTAGAGGTTTATACGGAGGATTTGGTCGGTTCTGAATCAGGTTCTGCTACCTTGATTGGTTCCTTACCTTAAATTAGGATGATCCTTCAAACCGGGGTTGAAAGTGTTTGAATAAGGATTTCCACCCCTATTGCCCAAATAGTTGACTTCTTTCGGTTGGATTTCAGAATATGGCACATAACTTCGAGTAGTGTTGTTCATGGATGGCTTAATAGTAGTCTCTAGACGATGTACTTTTTAAAAAATATGTTGATACTTATCGTCCTCTTTGATGGCTTTAACCATCGACGGCTTTGGATTATAAGAGAAACGCTTGTTGGGCCACATGTACAAGTTCATGTCCATGTCCGCGATCAATTAACATACTCGCTCGCAAGTAATGTTCATGAAAGCCTTACTGAATGCACCATTTATGTAACAATCCGTTTTCAGTGAAATTGGAACAATAGTTTTGGGACAATTAATCCAATGAGTAAATTATTATTTTATTATATTTTAATGTCTATGGGATATTAGTAGGGTCGTATTAAAATTCGTTAAGAAATTTTGATGTTTGCATGATTAATTAAGTGAAAAGGACTAAACCGTAAAAAGTGTAAAAGTAGAGTTCTATTAGTTAAAAGGGTCAAATGGCTATGAAACTTTAAATTGAATGGACTTAGATGGTAATTAGATCATTTGAATAGATAGTGGATATTTATGGCATGGTTTAATTGAAATTAATAAAGTTTTTAAAGGTTAAAAAGGTAATTAAGTAAATAAAACCTAAAACAAAAGAAAGAAAAATAAGTATCATCTTTATTTCTTCTTCCTCAACCAAATATGCGCAATCAGAGATAGCCAGGGTTTGGCCAAGCATATTTTCACTTTCATGGTATGTAGTTTTGTACCATTTTTAATGATTTTTATATTTTTTAGGTTGTTTTAGCTTAATCTAGTTAGCCTAGGGATTAATTTGCAAAACTGTTAAAGACTGAGGGTTATCCCATGAATGTTATTGTATGATTCTTGATGTTAAATGGAAGATTATGGATCCTTAATGATAAATAAACAAGTTTTGTGAAGTGATTTTTTATGAAATTTACATATAGGGATTAATTTGTAAAAAATGTAAAAGTTCATGTTAAATTTATGAAATGATGATTGGTATGGTTTCGTTTAAGACCCTAGAGAATTTCTTTAGCTTGATTGGGGGAATAAAATGGTTGGATTTCAATTTATGAGCTTAAGGACTAAATTCTAAAAAGGTAAAATGTTAGAGGCAAAATGGTAATTTTGCATAAATATGAATTGTGGACTAAATTGAATGCTAGAGGTACTAAATAGATTGAAAATTTTATTTAGATCAAGATAGATCACGTATTGATCTAGATCAAGAAAAAGCTAAAGCCTCGGATTAGTTCGAATTCGTTTCTATGCCCCTAGTCATCAAGGTAAGTTTGTATGAACGGTTATCGAATTAATGTTGTTTAATTTGAATGTTTACTATGTTATTTTTAATGTAAATGGATTAATGTATAATTGGATCAATGTTATGATGAAATGACGAATGCTAAGTCCCGATTGAACATTAGGAATTCGTAGGATACGAATGACATGTCATTAGGCATTTCATGTTTCGAGTGTTGGTCTTGAATGTCCTACCGATGGTTAAGGTCCTACATTTGTTATGGATACTCCACAACTCATGTGAGCAACATTGTGTAGCTCACATTCCGACCACAGCTCATGTGAGCAGACTCATTTCACAGCTCGTATGAGCAATGATGTAAAGGAAATGTTACTATTATATGTTTAAGCACACTTCATGTGATCTTTCCCGAGCATCTGATGATATTTTAGATGGTGCAACGGGTATGAAATGGAAATGGAAAAGGTAAGTGTTCAAATGTGATGTATCATTAATCTATGAAAAGAAATGGTGATC
Source organism: Gossypium hirsutum (assembly GCF_007990345.1). Classification (NCBI taxonomy): domain Eukaryota; kingdom Viridiplantae; phylum Streptophyta; class Magnoliopsida; order Malvales; family Malvaceae; genus Gossypium; species Gossypium hirsutum. The sequence goes on from NC_053436.1 coordinate 93,432,538, forward strand.
TAAATGATAAGAATACATGTGAAAATTCCTTGTTATGGATGAATTCATTTGAACCATGTACAATCCCACTAACTTGTGTATTGATGATAATGTGTAGGCTTATGCCAAGCTTATTTTTTGGGTTGTATTATGCTTATACTTAATGTTATGCAAATGAATGGTAAGTTATGGTTTATTTTCTACAAACTTACTAAGCATTATGTGCTTACGTAGTTTCTTTCCAATGTTTTAGAGATTATCGGAACCTCGATCAGTTTGAAAACTTGTCAGAGATCTATCACACTATCCAGCATAGGTTTTTGAATGTTTTTTCCAAGGTTATAATGACATGTATAGGTGGACTTGTAATGGTATTTAGTTGAATGTTTAGTTGATGATTTGGTATGTATAAGTTGTGTGAATTAATTTTGTTGGTACATTTGATGCCTTGCTAGTTTGTATCAATGTGGCTATATTATGTTACATGTTTGAATGGCTCAAATGGCATGTGTTGAATTGGTTTGATTATGGTCAAGAAATGACATGTTTTGGGAAAGTATTAAACTAGATGTTGATGTTTGAAATTAGGTAAAGTTGACATGTTTAGGTAAGTTTGATTATTGTTTTTGAGGTGCCTTTGAATGACATATTGGTTAGTTGAATTAGGACTTTTAGAATGTCAAATATATGCATGCTTAAGTATGGTTTGATGCCTTGTAGGTATGTACAAATTTTTCAAGTGAATATGCATGAATTGGTGTTGGGAATGACTTTTTTTAGGTGAATTTTAGGTCCACACAGCCTGAGACACAAACGTGTGACTCAGCCATGTGTGACACACAGCCTGGCGACACAACCGTGTGTCTCCTGAAGGTTCCTTTGCATGCAAGTCAGTAAGTTACACAGCTTAGCACACGGCCTAGCACATGGGCGTGTGAGGCATTTTTGAGAGTTACATGGCCTGGCACACGGGCATGTGACATGGCCGTGTGAGCCTACTTAGAGAGTTACACGGGTGAGGACACAAGCTGGGACACGACTGTGTGTCCCTAGTTCAAAGGTTACCCGACCTAAGACATAGGCGTGTGTCTTAGCCGTGTGAGGCACATGGCCTAGTCACACGTCTGTGTGACCCCTGTAGTCAAATATTTATAACTTTTTATTAAACTTTCCAAATGTTTTCAATTTGGTCCCCAATTGTTTTTAAGATAGTTTTAGGGCCTCGAAGGCTCAATTTAGGGACAAGATATGAATGTATAATTGATATAGGATATGATTATGTTTGTAAATGAAATAATATTTAAATGTTTTTGATTGTACGATAATGGTTCGTAACCCTAATCCAGCGACTGATACATGTTAGAGGTGTTGTAACAGCCCATTTTTAGGTCAAATCAGAACAATGATTTCAGGACCACAAATCCGAAGTCAGAATATTTATTTTATTAATTTATTTATGTTTACAGTATGATAGAATTATTATGTGAAAGTTTCGTATAGAATTATTATGTGAAAGTTTCGTAAAGAAATTTTACTGTCTAAATGCTTAATTCTGTAAAAAGGACTAAATCGCATAACGCGTAAAATTTGAGTTCTATTGTTTAAATGTATTAAATAGCTATGGTTTATTAATATGGAAGTCCTTATTATGTAATTAGTCCATTTATAATGTAAGTGGACATTCTTGGACATTGTTTAAATGATGTTTAAGTTATATTAACAAGGTTATAATGGTAAATTAGTTATAAATGTTATAATAAACAAAACCAAAGATTTATTTTATATCATCATCATCTTCCTTAGCCAAATTTGGAAAGAAGAAAAGAAGAAACTCTAGGTTTTCATTCGGCTATGGTTCATTAGTTAATTAAGGTATGGTTTTTGCTCAGTTTTTAATGATTTCTACGTTTTTGAGCTCGTTGTAGCTTAATCTAGCTAGCCTATACCTTCGTTTTTGAAACTCTTATAGATTTTGAGATATGCCATTGTTGAATACTTGGGTATTTTGAAGTTTCTTGTTAGATTATTGATGGTTGTTAATAGATATACAAGTTTTATAAAGTGACTTTTGACAAAAATAAGAACTAGGGATTTAATTGTGAAAGATAGAAATGTTGTGGTTGAAAATGTAAATAAAATGAAAATATGGGTTGGTATATAGTTATGTGAAATTCGGCTATACATGGGTTAAGGGTAAATTGCATAAATTTGTCATTTTGTGTAAAAAGGACTAAATTGCAAAGTAGTCAAAAGTCTAGGGGTAATTGTAATTTAGCCAAAATGAATGTTTTAGGCTAAATTGAATTGAATGAAAGTTTTAATGAGTTAATTTGATATAATATAGATCAAGATAAGCTGAGATCAAGTTTAGACCGGGGAAAAGGAAAGATCAACGAATAGCCGATAGTTTTATCCGAGGTTACGAGGTAAGTTCGTACAATTAGAATCGAACTTTTCTATACTTGTATTTGTTGAAATGAATGTATATAATTGAAACACTTGAAATATGAATGCCTTAATGATATATTATATTCATTACTGAGCCCAGAACTATATAAATTCATTAGATACGAGTGATATGTCACTGGGATTACCGTATTGGTTGAGCTCCTGCATTTGTTGCAGACTCACCACAGCTCGTATGAGCTTACTGATTAAGCTCGTAAGAGCTTACTGTTTCAACTCATTGGAGCTTATCGATTCAGCTCGTTAGAGCTTATCGATTCAGCTCGATAGAACTTACTGTTCAGCTCAATAGAGCTTATCGTTTTCAGCTCAATAGAGTTTACTATTTATCATCTCAGGAGGAGCTTACCAACCATGACTTGAAAGAGCATGTATGATGATGAATTGATGGATTACTAGTATTGTTCACTCGACTATCCTTTGAAGTTCTAATAGGTTCAACTGGCCTAAATACTATTTATACGGATAAGTTTCGAGTTATAAGTGATATTATTGTTTTATGTATGATATGTGAATTTTGGAATAATACAGAGTATTGTATTAATGGATGGTTTATGTTTATGTTAAATGACTAATATGTGATGTTTATGTGCGAATAGGTGATGGTTAAATTGAATTGTTGGCATTTTTATTTATTGCTTGATTTTGTATAAATGGTAAGTTTAATTCTGAATTATACGGGCTTACTAAGCTATAAAAGCTTACTCTGTTTCTTTTTCTATGTTTTATAGAGGCTCGTTGGTCGCTCATTTCAGACAAGTCAGAGTTGCACATCACACTATCCAAATTCCGATTGGTACTTTTGAACTTGTGAATTTGTAAATATGGCATGTATAGGCTAGTTTAAGGGATGATAGTTATGCTACTTAATATCTTGACTTTGGCATATTTTTGTGTATATCTTAAGCCATGTGATTTGGCTTATTTTGATGTTATATTTTGGTTGAAATGAAGTGTTCAATTATGGTATGTTTTAGCAAGGAAAGAGGGAATGAAATTATACAACTGACGTCTTGATATATAGATGTTAGATGAATGGATAATATATGTGGTTAAATAGGTATTTGGATATGTAAATGGTATGTTTTGATATGGCTTATAATGTGTATTGAAATGGTTATTTTGGTTTCCAATTGAGTTGTATAAATGTGGTCAATTATGTTTGTAAATGCTTGTATTTATAGGGTGGCAAAATGACTTTGCAAATAGCCTATTTTTTTCCACATGGGCAGAGACACAGCCGTGTGTCTCAGCTGTGTGTGACACATGGTTAAGTTACACGGCCGTATGTCCCCTGAGGTACCCTACAAATTAAGTCAGTATACCCTACAAGTTTGACACAGCTTAGACACATGAACTTGTCTATTGGTCGTATGTGTCACACGGGTTCACACACGGGCGTGTAATTGACCGTGTGAAATAAGTCAGTATACCCCCTAAATGACACACGGCCTAGCGCACGGGCGTGTGGTCGGTTGTGTGACCCAAGTCAGTTTCGACCACGGCCAAGGCACACGGGCATGTCTCTGGCCGTGTGGTGCAAGTCAGTATGTATGCCCTATTTTTACATGGTCTAAGACACGGGCGTGTCTACTAGTCGTGTGAGACACACGACCTGTTCACACGGGCGTGTGACACTTGAAAAATTGATAATTTTCTAAGTTTCTGAAATTTGTAATATGTTATGATTTACTCCCAAATGTATGATTAAAGTTTGATATGTTGGTTTTAAGTACATAATGAATATGAATGAATGCTATTGACTGAATTATGATGTTTCTGGATAAATAATTGTTCTGAATTTAGTTACAAGTCTGGTAATGCCTCTTAACCTATTCCGGTGACGGTTACAGGTTAGGGTATTCCAGGTGTTATATTTAGTGGTATCAGAGCTATGACTTAGTCATTTCTAAGACTGAATGTAGCATGCATGAGTCTAGAAATACATGTTATTATATAACATGTGATAGTGTGATAACTCCTGACTCAAATTGAACTATGTTTCATATAGATATGATGTCATCCAAACAAGCGGATTCTGATGAAGTAGAAAATAATGCACAAGCCTCCGTTCATAGAGTAGCGTCTAGTGGTAGTAGGCTCGTATCTGAGGGTCGGGGAGGAGAGGCTAAAGAAGCCTTTTTCTAGATGATGTCTGAATGGTTTACTAAGTTTGTGAGAACAAATCGTATGGCTCAACGACCCCTATCCATACCCAAATTAGTCTCCATAGTTCTTCAGGGTTTGGAATCAGTGCAAGTGACTAAGCCTCCTGTTGATAAAATTCAAAAGTATAGGGCTGAAGAGTTTTAAGGTACAGCCGAAGATGATCCAGATAGAGCTGAGTTCTGGTTAGAAAACACGATGAGAGTTTTTGATGAATTATTGTGTACTCCAGTTGAATGTTATAAATATGTTGCTTCTTTGTTGAAAGACTTGGCATATCAGTGGTGGAATACATTGATCGCAGTTGTACCAAGGGATCAAGTAAATTGAGAATTCTTCCAAATAGAGTTCAGAAAGAAATATTTGAGTTAGAGATCCCTTAATAAGAAACAGAAAGAGTTTCTTGAATTGAAGTAAGGTCGTATGTTAGTAGCTGAGTACGAGAGGGAATTTGTGCGACTCAGTAAGTATGCCCGGGAATGTGTGCCAATAGAGGTTGCTATGTGCACTTGATTTGAGGATGGTTTAGCTAAGGATATCAAATTGTTAGTTGGAATTCTAGAAGTGAAAGAATTTGTAGTTCTGGTTGAAAGAGCACACAAGGATGAAAAACTCAAAAAAATTTTGTAACACCCCAAACCCAGCCTAGACGTTATGGCCGAATCTGGCGATTTCACATTAGTGTACTTTTCAAAAATTTGCTCTTGCTCATGTAAACCCGTTTTAGAATTTAAGGCCTCTTTGTTAGAACTCAAATCAAAATAGCTATCTGTTATTCATTTTAAATCGTTATTGCTTTCAAAACATTGTTTTTTGCGGAAGCATTTCAAAAGTGTTACGAAAACGTAGTGTTTTGAAAACAGTTGTCGTTTAGGAAAACCACGTTCTACTTCTAACAGATATAAATTATAATAACAAAAATCCCAAATTAAAAGCTAGAAAATTAGAGAGGACTTATTACATAATTTAAAACCCAAATCGTAATCTAAAAGCAAATAAATGCCAAATAAAAGAAAACAGGAGCAATAGGGTGGCCATTTCCTAGTCCCTCGCAGCACCAGTTCACTTAAGGATTACCTGTACAGTTAGACAGATGGGCGAGTTTATGAAAACTCAGTGTGTAATCCCAATAATAAACAAACAGTGAACAATACAATCTGGGCCTGAGGCCATTACAGTAACAGTAACAGTGTAGGCCTTAGCCCAATACAGTAACAATACAGTATAATAACGCAATCCAACCCAATCTAGCCAACACACCACTCCGTACCACTAACACACCATGTGGGGACCAAGTCGACCCACCCAGCCAACATACCAATATCACAGCAAAGCTGGCAGTAACAGTAATGTAACAAGCTGCCAGTATTAGTATATGGCACAAAGCCATGAGTAGCGACTCGAAGCCATCAATACCGGCACAAAGCCATGAATAGTAGCACAAAGCCATAAATATCGTAGCAATGCTGCCAGCAGTAGTAACGCAACAAAGCTACCAGTAATAGGCTTTAAGTCATCAGCAGGTCTACAGTTATCTTGTGCGACCCGTGCAACCTTAGGTCCACAGTCGTCTTGTGCGACTCGTGCGACCATAATAGTACAGTACACTTCCTCCAAAGCATATAAACCCATCCTTTCTGCTTTTCAGATTTTTGACTTTTGCCGATCTACAGTCTATTCAGTGTGTGAATACACACATGTTTGAGAAAAGAGTGCATTTCCCTCGACACTAACCTATATTCAAACATATCCCCAACGTCAGTCCTCTAACAAATGGGTAACTAAACCCTTTAATAATACTTATCCAAATTATGATTCAACACTTACCTTGATCGAACACTTAAGGTTCCTCACCCCTTAGACGCTGCCGAAGATCGATTATAGATTACTACAGATCGACTACATTCAGACCGGAATTCCATTATCCTCTAATAGAAAGTTCACATAATCAATTGAACAAACAAATAACACTTACCAAAAATAATTGTGAAACTGATTCTTGAGGGTGGAAACAATCGATTCACAATCCCCAACAAGATAGCAGCTAAGACGAGGCAGAACTAACGTCACCACTCCCTTAACAACGCCGATCAAAAAAGACAAGATTAAAAAAGAACCATAGCTATGATCGAAGAGAAAAGAATGGACAGAAACAACATCCAATGAAATAGTACTTACCACCCAGATCGATAGAGAGGAATAACAGAAAGAATAGGCTCCCAGAAGGTCAACGCAGGAGCACTATTCGGCTAGCTAAAACCCGATGCCACTGAAGAGAAGAGAAAAGGAAAAAGAATGACTCAATCACCACAAGCCAAAATCGAATCTGTTAGAGAAGAGAAGAACGTAAAATTGGCTAGGGGAAAGCTAATTGAGAGAAAGGGAGAAGAGAGGAGGGAAGATTCGGCTATGGCAAAGAAAATTAGAAGAAGAAGAAGTGATGGAGAGATGAATGTAGATTAAACAAGGTATCATTTGGTAGAGCAGAGTCAAAGTAATTAACACGAAGCATCCCCAAACGATCACAAATAAGATTCGACTACTAAACCAGCATAAACAAAAGAGAACAAAATAAGAAAAAGGAGTCAACTACTGAAAAAGAGAGCAAGTAATAGCCAAATTCGGCACTAAGTGCCTATGACCAATTTTGGCACAAGAAGAGTCCTATTTTTGGAAACCAACTCCCTCTCCCTTGCTCCTTGATCCACTCCACGAATTTCTCCTAAATTTACTCCTGTCCATTAATTCAAACATTCGAAAAATCGCCCTTTTTACTCCCTAAATTCGACCAACAACAATACTATTCAAACCAGTTCAAATTCTTGGTGTTTCAGTCAAACCCAACTTCCTCCCATGGTCTTTAGCAAAAATAAACTCCTTTTACTCAAGTAAGAATTCGAACCTCAGACCACTAGTATATACAACACGCCACTAACCACTAGATTAGTAGGCTTTTTGTGTCATACTTTTCCAAATTAAACTTATAACCCCACTGGCCAATGACAAGGGTTTTATCCTTAAAAACCAAAATTTTTGTGAAAGCCAAGGCTTGAACCCAGGACTTTCCAAAAACTTGCAGAGCACACAACCACTAAGCCAAAAACTCAATTGTGTCACCTCCTTGCACAATTAAATATTTATGTGCAGTCTCCTAACTGCACCCACTCAAGACTAAAACTTCTAGGCCCAAAATTCGGGGCGTTACAATTCACCCCTCTTTAAAGAAATTTCGTCCTCAAAATTTTCCACTATCAAAACAGTTGCACAATCCAGACTATACCACTACGTTCTCGCTGCGTACCCTGATCCCAGTAACACTTACACACTTTAACTTGAACTTGAAATCTCTTACACACACCCAAACATCTAACCATTAGAGCAGATAGATATCACCTGCATACAATTTCTATATCCCAATCACCATACCCAAATAAAGCATACCTGACTTAAAAGTGACTTGGCAATCCCGAACCCGATGCTCCTTCGACCCGCATCTGAGACAAGCTCTTGACTTCCTCCAGTATTCACTCGAATGATACCTTTTACAATGCTCACAAGCTGGCAAATTCAGACGCGTTTTAACATGTTTCACAGAATGAGGCTCCAGCCTCAGAGAACTATGGTCTCTCTTCTTCTTACAATCCAAGCATCTAGCCTGAAGCATTTCACCAATCTCCTTAACTCTGGCCTCAAACACTTCATTTAGCACCTCCCTTACTAACCCAGTCAGTGCCTCAGTACCAACTTTTGGGTTATCACTACCCGAAGTTGGTGAACTTACCCTGACCTCCATCTCATGAGCAATCTCATGATTTGGTGAAACAGGCAACCCCCTTGCGACCTTGCTTACCTTTAGAATCCATACCAGTTCTGTCTTTAACTTAAAAATCAACATTTCTAGAACATACACAGAATACATACAAAATCTAAATTCCAGTGTTTCAGTATACTCTAACTAAGTCTAATATCTAAAGAAATCATAGTATTTCTATTTACTGTATTTTAGTGAAAACAAGTAATAGTTTTAGAATAACTTACAGGATCGACATAAAGACTCGATGTACCACACATTCAACATATCCTTTCAAAGCAGTTCAAATCGTTTTAAAATAGTTCTTTTAGAATTTCAAAGTTTTGGAAGAAACCAAAATCCACCGCCGAGTTTTGTAACCTGACTCTGATACCACAAAATGTAACACCCCAAACCCGACCTAGACGTTATCGCAGAATTTGGCAATGTCACATTTGAGTGCATTTTAAAAATTTGCTCTTGCTCATGTAAACCCGTTTGGGAATTTAAGGCCTCTTTGTTTGAACTAAAATCAAAATAGCTATTTGTTATTCATTTTAAGTTGTTATTACTTTCAAAACATTGTTTTTTGTGGAAGCATTTCAAAAGTGTTGGGAAAATGTAGTGTTTTGAAAATAGTTATCGTTTAGGAAAACCGCGCTCTACTTTTAACATATATAAATTATAATAACAAAATCCCCAAATTAAAAGCTAGAAAATTAGAGAGGCCTTATTACATAATTTAAAACCCAAATCGGAATCTAAAAGCAAATAAACGCCAAATAAAGGAAAATAAGAGCAGTGGTGTGGCCATCTCAGAGTCCCTCCCAGCACCGATCTGCCTAAGGATTACCTGTACAGTTAGACAGATGGATGAGTTTACGAAAACTCAGTGTATAATCCCAATAAGAAAAAAACAGTGAACAATACAGTCTGGGCCTAAGTAACAGACTGGGCCTGAGGCCATTATAGTAACAGTAACAGTGTGGGCCTTAGCCCAATGCAGAAACAATACAGTACAATAATGCAACCTAACCTAATCCAGCCAACACACCACTCCATACCACCAACACACCATGTGGGGACCAAGTCGACCCACCCAGCCAACACACTAATATCACAGCAAAGCTGCCAGTAACAGTAACACAGCAAGCTGCCAGTATCAGTATATGGCACAAAGCCATAACTAGTAGCTCGAAGCCATTAGTAGCGACACAAAGCCATCAATAGTGGCACAAAGCCATCAATAGTGGCACAAAGCCATGAATAGTGGCACAAAGCCATAAATATCGTAGCAATGCTGCCAGTAGTAGTAACGCAACAAAGCTGCCAGTAATAGGCTTTAAGCCATCAGTAGGTCCACAGTCGTCTTGTGCGACCCGTGCAACCTTAGGTCCACAGTCGTCTTGTGTGACTCGTGCAACCATAGCAGTACAGTACACTTCCTCCAAAGCATATAAACCCATCCTTTCGGCTTTTCAGATTTTTTACTTTTGCCGATCTACAGTCTATTCAGTGTGTGAATACACACCTGTTTGTGAAAAGAGTGCATTTCCCTCGACACCAACCTATATTCAAACATATCCCCAACATCAGTCCTTTAACAAATGGGTAACTAAACCCTTTAATAATACTTATCCAAATTATGATTCAACACTTACCTTGATCGAACACTTAATGTTCTTCACCCCTTTGACGCCGCCGAAGATCGATTATAGATTACTACAGATCGACTACATTCAGACTAGAATTCCATTATCCTCTAATAGAAAGTTCACATAACCAATTGAACAAACAAATGACACTTACCAAAAAGAATTGTGAAACTGATTCTTGAGGGTGGAAACAATCGATTCACAATCCTCAACAAGATAGCTACTAAGACGAGGCAAAATAAACGTCACACTCCCCTAACAACGCTGATCTGAAAAGACAAGGTTAAAAGAGAACCATAGCTACGATCGAAGAGAAAAGAATGGACAGAAACAACATCCAATGAAATAGGACTTACCACCCAGATCAACAAAGAGGAATAATAGAAAGAATAGGCTCCCAAAAGGTCAACGCAGGAACACTATTCAGCTAGCTAGAACCCGATAGCACTGAAGAGAAGGGAGAAGGAAAAAGAATGACTCAAGCACCACAAGCCAAAACCAAATGAGTTAGAGAAGAGAAAAGGGTACGATCGGCTAGGAGAACGCTGATTGAGAGAAAGGGAGAAGAGAGGAAGGAAGGTTCGGCTATGGTAAAGAAAATTAGAAGAAGAAGAAGTGATGGAGAGACAAATGTAGATTAAACAAGGTAACGGTTGGTAGAGTAGAGTCAAAGTAATTAACTCGAAGCGTCCCCAAACGATCACAAATAATATTCAGCTACTAAATCAGCATAAACAAAAGAGAATGAAATAAGCAAAATGAGTCAGCTACCGAAAAATAGAGCAAGCAATAGCCAAATTCAGCACTAAGTACCTATGATCGATTTTGGCCCAAAAAAAAGTCCCATTTTCAGCAACCAACTCCCTCTCCCTTACTCCTTGATCCATTCCACGAATTTCTCCTAAATTTCCTCCTGTCCACCAATTCAAACATTCAAAAAATCCCCTTTTTTACTCCCCAAATTAGGCCAACAACAATACTATTCAAACCAATTCAAATTCTTGGTGTTTCGGTCAAACACAACTTCCTCCCATGGCCTTTAGCAAAAATAACCTTATTTTTGCTCAAGTAAGGAATCGAACCTCAGACCACTAGCATATACAACACGCTACTTACCACTAGATTAGTAGGTTTTTTGTGTCATACTTTACCAAATTAAATTTATAACCCTACTGGCCAAAGATAGGGGCTTTATCCTTAAAAACCAAAATTTTTGTGGAAGCCAAGGCTTAAACCAGGACTTTCCAAACACTTCTAGAGCACACAACCACTAAGCCAAACACTCAATTGTGTCACCTCCTTGCATAATTAAATATTTATGTGCAGTCTCTTAATTGCATCCACTTGAGACTAAAACTTCTAGGCCCAAAATTCGGGGCGTTACAAATTTCATAGTTGTTCATCAACTTCGGTGGATTATTCTAGAAGAGATAAAGGAAAACAACATTTGAGCTCGAAACCTTAAACTACATCTATATCAAGCGGGGGTAGTGTTAGAAATAACAAGCCTAAATGTCAACAATGTAATAGACGACACTTTGGTGAATGCAGACCGAAAGACATGTCATTTTTTAAATGCATTTCTTATGATCATTATCTCAGAGACTGCCCTAAAAGGTTCAATAAAGGAAAGGCTTAGAACACTTATTCCAGTAACACGGTTACGAGAGGGAGACCACCCTAGAACACTGAAAATACGGGTAATAGTTGTAGTGAGTACAAAGATTCTGCTGTGAGATCTGAGACACAGGCACCAGCTAGGGCTTACGTGATTCGTACTCGAGAGGAAGCTTCAACACCTAATGTGATCACTAGTACATTTTCTATCTTTGATACTAATGTTAATGCTTTGATTGACCCAGGGTAGTGCACTCATATGTGTGCAGAAATTTAGTGTCAGATAAGAAAATACCTTTTAAGTCTACTGTGTTTGTGGTTAAAGTAATGAAACCTCTAGGTTACTATGTGTTATTCGATAAAGTCAAAATTGTCTTTTGATGGTTTGGGGTTGTAACTTTCTAGCTGATTTGATGTTATTGCCCTTTGATGAGTTTGATGTGATTTTGGGTATGGAATGCTTAACTCTGTATGATGCTATCATGAACTGTAGACAAAAGCATATCGTGTTAAAATGTCAGAATGGTGAAAGGATCAGAATTGAATCAGATAGGCTGGATAGTATACAAACATTAAGGTTTTCAAATATATGAATACTTCAATAAATCATACAGGTAATTTGATTATCCTGGAAGAATACAGATAATCCTTATTCTAATTACTCAATATAATGTCAATTCATAAATGGGCTGTTACAGAATACATTATGAACCTTTTCTAACTCTGACGGCAAAGCCAATTTGCAAGCTACTGGTCTAATTCTCTCAATGATCTGGTACGGCCCAATAAACCGCAGACTAAGCTTTCCTTTCTAGCCAAATTGAAGAACTTTCTTCAAGGCGATATTTTTAGAAATACCTTGTCACCAACTTGAAACTCTATATATATATTTTTTCAAATCTGCATAAGATTTCTGATGAACAGAAGTCGCTTTAAAACTGTCACAATTGCTTTGACCTTTTCTTCGACTATACAAAGTTTCATACAGTGCCATTTTAATACTCGCTTGATAATTGTTATTGTACACAAATTCAACCCACGGTAGAAATCTCTCCCACTTACCTTTAAACTCTGAAACACAAAATCGAAGCATATCTTCAAGTATCTAAATTACTCGCTCAGACTGATCATCGGTCTGTGGATGAAATTCAATACTAAAATGCAGTCGAGTACCTGTAACTTACTCTTGAATCGAGACATAAACCATGGATCCCTATCAGAGATAATAGAAACTAGCACACTGTGCAGTTTAACAATCTCGGAAACATACAACTCTACTAATCTCTCAAGTGAAAAATCCGTACGCACTAGAATGGAATGCTTTAATTTTGTTAAACGATCTACAATAGCCCATACATCATCTTTCTTTCTCGAAGATAGAGGCAATCTTGATACAAAATCTATTATAACATGTTCTCATATCAACTTTATAATCATCACAGGTTGTAACAAACCAGAAAGTACCTGATGCACGGCTTTAACTTGTTGACAAACTAAGCATTTTGATAAAAATTTTGAAATCTCCTATTTCATACCTGGCCACCAGTACATCTGTTTCAAATCGCCATATATTTTATTTCTACCAGGATGAATTGACAAGCTACTACTATGAGCTCCCTATAAAATCTTTTGAATGAGATCAGAATTTCTAATAACACAAATTTTGTTTTTGAATTACAAACTGTTGTCTGAACCAACATGAAAATTTGAATTAGAAGTCAACTCAATATGTTTTCGTTTTGCAATCAAATCATGGTCATTTTTCTAAGCTTCATAAACCTATTGCAAAAACGTCAATCTAGTTTTCAATTCAACTAAAATTATAACTTCATCAATCAACGTCATTTGTGTGTTCACTGTTTGCAAAGCAAACAGGGATTTTCTACTTAGTGCATTAGCAATGAGATTAGCCTTTCCCGAATGATAATAGATGATCAAATCATAATCTTTCAACAACTTGAGCCACCTGTGCTGTCTCAAAGTTAAATATTTCTGTGACATCAAATACTTCAGGCTTTTATGATCCGTGAATATGCGACATTTTTCTCCATTCAAATTGTGTCACCAATTCTTTAAAGAAAATACAATAGCTGCAAGCTCTAAATCATGAGTTGGATAATTCTTTTCGTATGGTTTCAACTGTCGAGAAGCATATGCTATTACTTTACCTTCTTACATCAAAACACAACCTAAATCATTCAATGAAGCATCAATATAAATCTCAAATTCTTTACCGCACTCTAGCTGAACCAACACAGGTGCCTTGGTTACCAACGCTTTCAACTAATTAAAACTTTGTTAGCATTTTTCAGACCATTCGAAATTGACATCTTTTTGAAGTAGTTTCATCAATGATGTAGCAATCACTAAAAATCCTTTGACAAATCTTCTATAATATCTAGCCAAACCTAGAAAACTTCTAACTTATGACACATTTCTCAGAGGTTTCCATTCCACCACAGTTGAAATTTTACTCAGATCAACTCTAATACTGTCTGCCGATACTACATGTCCCAAAAATCTGACTTCTCAGGGTCATAACTCACATTTGTTAAACTTAGCAAACAATTGTTTTTCGCGTAATGTCTGCAAAAAATTCTCAAATGTTGGGCATGCTCTGTCTCATCTCTTGAATAGATCAGAATGTCATCAATGAATACAACAACAATTCTATCTAAATATGATCTGAATATTCTGTTCATCAAGTCCATAAACACAGTAGGTGAATCAGTGAAACCAAATGGCATCACAAGAAACTCATAATGTCTGTGCCTGGTTCTGAACATAGTTTTCTGCACATCAGAGTCTTTAGCCTGTAGCTGATAATAACCTTGTTGCACCTTTCAAATAATCAAACAAATCATCAATACATGGAAAATGATATTTTTTCTTAATTGTGACTTTATTAAGTTGTCGGTAATCGATACATAGTCGCTTGACTTGTCCTTTTTCTTAACAAACAACACATGAGCACCCCAAAGAGAAAAGTTGGGCTGAGCAAAGCCCCTACCTGTCAACTCTTGCAACTATGCTTTCAACTCTATTAATTTAGTAGGTGTCATTCTATACGGAGCCATCAATATAAGATATGTTCCCCGCATCGATTCAACAGCAAACTCAACCTCTCTAATCGGCGGTAACCTTGGTAATTCTTCTGAAAATACATTTAGGAATTCACATACAATCGAAACTAATTCTAACTTTAATTCTAAAACCCTAGAATCAACTACATAAGCGAGATACGCTTCACAGCCTTTTCTAACATATTTCTATACCGTCATAGCATAATTAATATTAGATGTACCATCCAGTCTACCTAATTCAATTCAAAGCTTTTCACTATTCTGACACGTTAACACAATATGCTTTCGTCTACAATTCACAATAGCATAATGCCGAGTTAACCATTCCATACCTAGCATCACATCAAACTCGTCAAAAAGCAATAACATCAAATCAATCAAAAAGTTGCAATCTCAAATCATCAAAGGACAATTTTTATAGACTTTATCAACTAATACATACTGACTTAGAGGGTTTGTTACTTTAACCACAAATTTAGTAGACTCAAAAGGTATTTCTTATCTAACACTAAAGTTGTGCATACATGTGAGTGTGTTAACTCCGGGTCAATCAAAGCATTAACGTTAATATCAAAGATAGAAAATGTATCAGTGATCACATTAGGTACTGAAGCTTCCTCTCGACCACGAATCGAGTAAGCCCTAGCTGGTGCTCGTGCCTAAAATCTAACAGCAGAATCCTTTGTTCCACTTCGACTGTTACCCGCATTTCTAGTGTTTCAGGGTGGTCTCCCTCTCGCAGCTATGTTACTCAGACGAGTAGTCTGAGCCTTTTATTTATCTGACCTTTAAAGGCAATCTCTGAGATAATGCTCATAAGAATTGCATTTAAAACACGGCCCATCTTTTAGTCTGCATTCACCAAAGTGTCATCTATTGCATTCCTGACATTCAGGCTTGTTATTTCTGACACTGCCTATACTTGTTATAGATATAGCTCGAGGTTTCTATTTCAAATTTTATTTTCCTTTATCTCTTCCAGAGTATTCCACCGAAGCTAATGAACGACTATGAAATTTGTAATAGCCCAAAATTGGGTCTAGTTGGAACAGAGGTTTTGAGACCACAAAATCTGAGATAGAAATAATTATTTTATGATTATTTTGAGGTCTATGGTATGATTTCATGATTTTGTGAAAATTTTGTGAAGAAATTCTATGCATAAAGTGCTCAATTTGAAGTTAGGGACTAAATTGAATAAGTTGCAAAACTTGCATTCTAGAAGTTTCTAGTATGAAATTGCTTTGAAATATTAATTAGGAGGTCTTAAATAGAAATTTCACCAATTTCTAAGTTATGGAAAAAAATTGGACATGGATGGAATTTTTGAAAGTTCAGTAAGGAAGGGCATTTTGGTCATTTGGTAATTAAAAGAAATAAAAAGGTAAAATAAAGCCAAAATTGACTCATCTTTTTCATGGAGGCCGAATTAGCATGGGGGAAGCCATGGCTAGGGTTTTCAAGCATTCCAAGCTCAATAGTAAGTCCGTTCTAACCCCGTTTTTCAAGTTCTTTACGTTTTTGGAATCCCGGTAATTTGATTAAGCTTATTCTAGCAATAATTTAAGCTAGGGTTCATATTTGGAAAAATACCCATAGGTGAAATGTGTTTATTTTGATGTTTTATGATATAATATGAGGTTTTAAATTATGTTAGACAACTTGTGCTACTCGGTTTTGAGTGAAAACGAGTAAAAGGGCTTAATTGGTAAAAATACCTAATAGTCATAAGTATATGTTAGAGTGAGAATTTGATGTTTCCATAGAAGAGAAAAGTGATCAGCGTGTCATAAAACATAAGAATAAGGGATGAAGTTTAATTCCTGAGCCTAGGGGCAAAAGTGTAAATATGCAAAAGTTTAGGGGCAAAATTGTAATTTTTCCAAAGTTTGAATTAAGGAATTTTTTGAATATTACATTAATTAAATAAGTAAAATATGATATTTTAGATCCCAGAAAACGAGATTTGAACCTAGAATGAGAGAAATATCGAAAATTGGGAAAGTTGGTAAAATGGCCGTTTTAGTATCGAGGTGAGTTCATATGTATAATAAGCATTAATTTATGCATGTTTCAATGTAAAATTGATATAGTTATTATGATTTCCGTGGTGTTGAAAGTATGTAAGTTGGTATGATAATAATACAACAATAATGTTGTAATTTATATTTGAAAGTTAAATTTAGTGAATTAATTGAATTATGTTAAATTAAATGTTTATGGTGCCCAGTTTATGAATTGATTTAAAAATATGTCTATGGTACATGAAGCGCATTGACTTATCATACATAAATGTGATTTCTATGATTATGGATATTATGAGAAATTGTAAGTTCATATGATTTTTGATAAGGCAATGTGTAATTTAATGTTATTACCTTGATATTAAATGAGATGTAAGTTTATATGTAAGTAATACATCAATTTTACTTATATTATGATATTTTATAATAATATTGGAAATATGTTTGTGGATAATTACTTGATTGGTTAAATTGTTGGAAAAGAGAGAGAAATCCCGGTTGAACCTTCGGAAAGATTGGATGATACAGATAGTATGTAGCTAGGTCACATGTATGGTGCTGAGTGCAAATCATGTGTACAAGAGAGCTACAAGACATTATGATGTAGCTAGGTCGCATGAGTGATACTATGTGTACACCATGTAGACAAGAGAGCTATGGGATATATGTAGCTAGGTCGCATGCGTGGTTCCAGTTGAAGGACACCATGTAGACAAGAGAGCTACGAGATAAACTGGCTAGGTCACATGGGTGGTACTGAGTGTTCACCATGTGTACAAGAGAGCCGAACTATATGATGGGTGGAGATATGTGCTGAAACCACCAAGTATCAAGGATTGATCCGAAGTGTTCAACGAGAGACTCTCTATGTATTGCTTTGTGAGTTTTGTGATGAATAAGTGCAGGAATTTGATTATGTGAATGATGTGTTCATTAAGTGACCAGGATGTGGTGAGGTTATAAACAAGTAAGTTATACATGAGGATGATTTTATGGTGACCTTGTAATCATGGGCCTATACTTGTGATGTATGAAATGTGGTGAAAATGATTTGTGATATGTATGTTAAAATGAGGTTAATACAAAGAAAGTGTGAAAGAGTGAATTAGCAATAAAACTGTTTTGGACAGTAGCAGTGACGTGATTTTTAAAAATCACCAAAAATAGTAAAAATTGAATCAGAGACTGAATGAGATATCAAATTAAAACTTAATGGGTATATTTTCATATAAAAGAAACAGAGCAAGAAAATGAGTTCTATATTTTGAGATATTTATGTTTTTGTGAGACTGGTTTAGAATGATTATGTGATCCCCTGTTTTGACTTTGGAAAATCACAAAATTTTGGATAAATATAATTAGAGGCTTAAAATTATATTTTTAACATCCCTAATTAGTATATTTTCAAGATAAATCAATAAGAACATTATCCGAGTTCTATACTGTGAGATAATTAATTTTTAGTGAAGAGAGGTCAGAACTGTCAGAAAGTGAAATAGGGGAAAATTTAATGAATAAACTGTACTAATTGGCTAAACCAAAAATTATGAAAATTTTATGGTGGAAAGATATGTGAGTCTAGTTTTAGGGGAAATTTACAGATCTTAATTTAGAGCTCTGTAGCTCAAATTATAAATAAGTAAGTGGCTATGACTCGTGTGGACAGTTTGATGTGAGCATTTATTAGTAAATTGTGAAATCGTACTTACAAGAATGCTATATACATTAAGGATTTGGAATGGAGAGGAGGAGGAGGAGGAAAATAAATATATGTGGAATACATGGAAACTATGGTATATGAAATATTGATATAATGAAATAAATGATATGTGTTTATAAGAAAACAGAAAGAGAATGATATGTATCATGACATATATATATATATGACTAGTCTCAATGTAATGCTTGTTGGGTATGGAGTTGAATTGAAATGTTTCAGGCAAACATGTTATTCTGCGCATCTGAATTGTGGTATTTTATAAAGATATGATCTAGCTTTAAATATGAATGCTTGATGATTAAGCTGAAGATATTTGGTAAGATGATAATCTTGGTATAAATCTATAAGTGTGTAAAAGATTAAGGTTGACCAAAGCCTGGAAAATAGCCTAGGTATATTCCACACATGCAGAGACACGACCATGTGTCTCAGCCATGTATGGAACACGACTTTGGGACACGGACGTGTGGAACCTTAAAGCATCAAATTTCCAAGATTTTCGTAGGTTCTCGGTTTAGTCCCGAACCCTTTCTAAAGTATGTTTTGGGCTCCGTAGGCTCAAATAAGGGACTATGTGTAAGTGAATGATCGTTTTGAAATATGAATGAAATTTTATGGCCTGTATTTTAGTTTAATGTTTGTATGTTTGTCCAGTAATGCCTCGTACCTTATCCCGGCCTCGGGTACAGGTAAAGGGTGTTACAAAATTCTTTTGACTTCTTCAATGGAGACAAGAATGATTTTCCTAAAGGTCACTTTCTTGAATCATGAGCTTTAGAATCAGCTTTTCTCTTCGATTTGTTGAGTTCTTAAACCTTGTGTATTCTTTCAATTAGAACTACAAATTCTTTCAGCTCAAGAATCTCGACTAACTGCTTGATATCCTCATTTAGGCTGTCTTCAAATCTAGTGCACATAGCAACCTCTATTGGTACACATCCCCGGGAACACTTACTGAGTCACACAAATTTCCTCTTATACTCGACCACTATCGTTCGACCCTATTTCAACTCAAGAAACTCTTTGCGTTTCTTATCAAGGAAGCTTTGACTCACATATTGATGATCACTAAACTGACTAAAAATTCAACTAAGGTAAGCGCACCTATCGAACAGTAGTATAGTTATGGTGAGACCGGAAATATCATATCCCCAAGGACTAAAAGTACTAGTAATTACTATCTTTTTATTATCCAGCTTAAGAATTAAAGGGGTGTTTTTAAACTAAAATTAACTATTTAATTAACTAAGAACACGAAAGAAATAAAAGTTGGAAAATACTTTTGGAAAACCGATGGAGAAGACAATACCCAAGGAAGAATCTACCTAGACTTCACTTACTACTTCTGAACTAGACGGTTTATTCACTTGACTTAATCCGTAGAAATCACTAGTTTATGTTAATATCTCTCTCGAGACTAAAAACAACTGACTCTAGGTTGATTAATTGAAATCTCTTTCTAATTAAAACCCTATTGTCGCATTAACTCGATCTATGGATTCCCTTATTAGATTTGGCTATAATACGACAGATTTATGTCATTCTATCTCTAGGATTGCAATCAATTCTGCTTAATTATAGAATATCTACTCTTAAATAGGGACTTTTGCTCCACTGAATAAGCACATCAAAACCTGAATTAATATCCTAGAATATTAAAGCAAGGATTAAAACTCATAATTAAGAAAGAACAAGTATTTATCGTATAATTCAAAAGATAATAAGATTCGTCTTAGGCTTCATCTTCCCTAGGTATTTAGGGAATTTAATTCATAATGATGGAGGAAAACATCTCAAAATTGATAAAACAACAAAACATAAAAAAACCCAAAAACTTCAGCAAAACTTGAATGGAGATCTTTAGTCTTGAAGTCAATCCTGCTTCCGAGCTGATTCCAATGGCTGTCTTTGAGTATTTTCTGCCTTCTACTCTGTGTCCTCCTTTTGATCCTCTTCTATGGTGTTTATATAGACTTTGGGAAGCCCAAAATGGCCCAAAATTAGCCTTTTCTGAATAGAATTAGACTTGGGCTCGACAGGGACACGACCTTGTAACACGCCCGTGTGAGGGTGCTCAAGCCGTGTGAAATTCTGAGTTGGTTTAAGTTGACACGGCCATGACACACGGGCATGTGGCCTACCCGTATGTCTAACACGGGCGTGTAGATTACCCATGTGTCTAACACGGGCATGTGGATTACCCGTGTGGAAGTGCCTAGGCTGTGTGGAACACTAAAATCAACCTATTTTGTCTGTTTTTGGCTCGTTTCTTACTCTTTTCACTTTCCTATACTCTCCTGAATATAAAACATGAAATTAAAGGATTAGAAACATCAAATTCAATAAAATTAATGATAAATCATCCATAAATATGCCAAGCATGGGATAAAAATATGTATATATTATGGTTTATCACATATTTCTCTCTAAACTTAGTCTGAAAGAATTTCCAGTTTAATCGGTCCCTCGGTGCTACCGCAATCAAGGTGTTCCACCACTGATAAGCTGAGTCTTTCAATAGAGAAACAACACATTTCAAACATTCAACTGGAGTACATGATAATTCATCAAAAACTCTCACCGTGTTTTCTAACTAGAACTTGACTCTCTTTGGATCACCTTCAACTGCACCTCAAAACTCTTCAGTCTCATACTTTTGAATTTTATCAACTAGAGGCTTACTCACTCGCATTGGTTCCAAACCCAGAAGAATAATGGGGACCAGTTGGGGTATGGGTGGGGGTGGAGGTCGTTGAGCCATGGGATTTGTTCTCACAAATTTAGTAAACCATTCAGACATCATTTAGAGGAAGGCTTCCTTAGCCTCTTCTCCCCGGCCGTCAGACACGGGTCCACTTCCACTGACGCTACTCCATGAATAGAGGCTTGCATGTTACTATCAACTTCATCAGAATCAGCTCGACTGGATAACATCTTATCTATATGAAAACATGTTCAATTTCAGCCAGGAGTTATGACACTATCGCAGGTTATATAATGGCATGTATAGACTCCATACATGCTACGTTTAGCCCGAGAATTGACTAAATCATAGGTCTAATACCACTAAATATAACACTTCTAACTCGTATATGTCATTAAATTAGGGTTACAGAGCATTACCGTACACACAAAACATTTAAACATAAAATTCATACATTCTCATAATCATATCATAAACCAATCATATACATACATACCGTCCCTAAATCAAGCTCTCAAGGTTGAAACCATTTGGAAAGCATATACCTAAAAGCATTTTTGCACACATGATCAAGGCATCATAACATGACCAAATTCAACATGAAATAACCAATTCACTAGTCTAAAACCATTCAACCAATATGTCATATAAGGCACCTAAAAAAAACAAACATACGAACTTACCTAAATATATGCATTACCATATTTTAAACATGCACATCTAATTCAATATCATCTAAAAACATACCGTAATTGTGACTATAAGTAACTCAACATAAACATACCATTTTAATGTCCTAAAGCAACCAACCAATCCCTTCAAAGACACCGCAATTATATCCAAACATCAACAACTAAAACATGTCAACATTGATCCATTCCTATCATAGCAATTTACTTCAATCATAAACCAAAACAAGCCACAAGTGTTCATTTTCATACCATTCTAATTATACCAAAAATATACCTATTTAAAATCTTGATAAAACACCTAATAAATTAGTTTAGTATATTGTCATATTGTACCAAAACAACCAATATAGCCACATATACATGCCACCACCCTAAGAGACACAAGAACTACTGACATCGATGGATACTGTAAGCCAAAAATTTGATCCGTCCAAATGTCAGCAACAACGATCTCCACAAGAACAAATAAGCTTATAGAGCTTAGTAAAGACATAGTATATCATTTAAACTAACAAAAATTGAATAAAACTCATATATTACTTGATTCAAAGTTACTGGAGTGTAACCAAGGGCATGTATGTGCAATTCAGGGGTACCGAAGTACAAACAGGGGCACGTATGTGCAATTCATGGAATAATTAACTATAAGCATCTAATTACATGGCTATCATGTGAAAATACAAGAAGAAATTAAATTACATGTTGAAATACTAGGGACTTACATTGACAACTAGAGCATAGAAATATGATCGAGCTAATTTGTGATTTTTGCCTTTCCGTGATTTTCACCTTTCCTCGATTTAGATCCAATTTAGATTTATCATGATATAAATGAATAATTATATTCAATTAAGTGTTTCAATCAATCTCAAACATTCAATTCAATCCATAACTCACATTTATGCATATTTATCCTTTGGCTATAAACATTTTAACTTTTTACAATTTAGTCTTTAAACTCATAAATTGAAATTTAAGCCACTTGATTAACCCTGTAAAAGGTAATAGCCTTAAAACTCTAAACCTTTATGAAATATTACTTATTTATAAAATGTGTTTGACATCTTTAAATTTTTGTGTATAGGTCCTATGCAATGGGAACATGTGAGGGACAAGGAACCCATTCTTCCTTCCATAATTAGAAGGCCCCCCGGAAGACCCAAACAAACAAGGAGGAATGAAGTAGGTGAAGAAAGAAAGAGTGGACCAAAATTAAGCAAGATAGGACAGCAAGCCAACTGCACCAAATGTGGCAAACCAGGCCATAATACAAGGACTTGCAAAGGGATTGTTGGGGGTAACCAAATGGCAAGCCAATCATCGAGCCTACAAATTTCGAACCAAGCCACTTCAATGGATAACACATCAAGCCAACCACCCTTAACCCAACAAAGCTCAAACCTTACAGCAATTTTTAGGGCCAAATTACCTTTCAAAAGGAAATCTGTTTTGTGAATAAAGAATATATCTTTTTGAAAGGGTTGTTGAATCATGTTAACAATAGTTAGATTATACATTTTGTCTTAATTGAGGGTTAGAAACAATTTTTTTTGAAATGTTAAACTATTGGTCAATTACTTGAGAAATGTTAGATTATACATATTCTCTCAAAGGGGAGTAAAATAGTTCAACTCTTCTTACATCTTTTAAGGATATCATCTATATGCCATTTTTTGCCTCACTATGCATTATGTTCAACTCTTTTAAGGATCTCATTTGCATATCTCATAAGTTTATTTTCATCCTCACGCTAATATATATAGATAAACTAAAATATATATCTTATAGAGCAAACTTATAGAGTAAAATTTTCATAAACTATACATGAAGTATTCATGGTAAAGACAACCACATGTGAAATTAAAATTGATTACTTTCATTTTGTAGACCAAATCAACAACCAGTTGAAGTAAAAAATATATATAAATATAGGATCAAAGTAATGTAGTGCCTGTTTATTTCTTTCTCTCCTTTTTACAATGCTAATTAAGTAAAAATAATTGTTAACTACGAGACAAAAGATTCTGATTTTTCTAGCATGAAATTGCTCATATTATTTGGTAATTAATTTCAACTTTACATGTCTGTTTCATATTTTATTTACACCCATGATTTCTTCCTCGTCCTCTTCGACCATGTTAGCTTAGCCTAACCAGCTCTTAGTAGGAGTGGATCGACAATGCATAAGCATAAAAAGTATTTGTAGGTGGGACTGCAGCAGCTTGATCATCAACAAACGTAAATTCTCAATCTTAAATCTGAGCTCTCCTTCAGGAAGCTATTTCCTACAGTGCCATCCAACGCAAAACAAACGTAATTAGACTTAGGGGAAACAAGGAAGCTTGAATGAAACTATGACACAATGGTTAAGAAATATTCATAGGGGTGAACAAATTAAAAGTGGAGCTATCAAAACAGCGTAAATTGTCATCATTACAAGAGAAAGTACAAACATAAATGCCCAAAGATAGATAGCTAAATAAGGACCTCCACTCTGTAATCACAAAATAAAGATTCACCATAGTCATAGAAGGATAACAATAATAGCAAAAAGACTAGAGAGTAATTAAGACCATAAAATCTCATTGTTAAGCTAACAATTGTCTGATTATAATAGAAAGGACCAGTAATATTTGACCAGAGAGACCAAATGCTAGAAATTTACACAATTTTACTTGTACTATAACAATAATAGCAGAAACAATGGGTGGACCAAGTACAATAGCAAGACATATTCCTTTGATAAGGTCCTTAAAGAATAACCATATTGTTTGCTGCCAAACATATGATAAAATAATTAGGAACAGCAAGATAAGTGTGATCTTAAAATTTTAAAAAAAAAGTTCCAAAAATAGCAGTAAACAAAGAAACAAGAAAGAGATTTAACGATTAAGAATACGAACTTTATTGAAACCATGGCGGGCCTTGATTACAAAAGATGAATAAAGAGAAAAGGGTAGGTCAGTGATCTGCAACATAAAACCACAAATAAATGGTCTGTGTTAACTTACACAAAATGATAATTGTATTAAGGGGTGCAGAAGACAAAGAAAATATCATGAACTAACTTGTGGCCATATCATAACACCAGCCAAAAATCAAAGGGTGTGCAATATTTCATTCTCTTCATTTAGACCAAGAAAAGGCAAGAAAATTCCTGATTTCTGCGATAAATAACAATTAATTTACAAGATAGTGACAATCAACAAAAGGGATGGTCCATTTATTAAACAACAAACAACTCACATTCCAAAACCAAGACAATATGCTAAAGAACAAAATTGTAGAATCTATCAGGATCGTCACAAACTCATGAACAAAATGGAAGTGACTGCGAAATAAGAGACATGCATCAAGGACTATGTCAAATCAAGTTAAAAGGAAGCTTGATTATTCCCTAATGTAACAATGTAATCTAGTAAATTATCAATAAAAACAACAAACCAACCTCTTATAGAGACTATAGGCTCGAAACTTTTCAAATTTCTCTTGGTTGATTACTCCTTCCAATGTTTTGGAAGAGTTGTCAATTTGAGAGCAGCATGTTGCCGTAAGTCCAAATAAGTTTCAAATAAGTACATTAATATCATAAAACCTGTAAATAACAGAGGGTAAGTTGGGAGAGAAAAAGAACAGAGCACTTACAAACTCATAAATAACCATCAAATTAGTACAAGAATGAAAAAAAACTTCTTTAAGAACATAAGTAACCGAGTGATTAACAAGTCCCACAACCTGTGTCATGTACTTTGCACAACACATTCCTGAATAAGCTGAAAAAAAAACTAAAAGCCAAAGAGGTTGAAATGCAAAAGATAAAACTAATAAACATGCTAAAATTATTTTACAAATCATTGGACCCTCAAAATCAATAAGGTATATTCAGTTCAATCAACAGTTTACAGCAACAAGAACTATCCAAATATTTGGAATTATCCTTTTACTTATGTTCCCAGTGTTTTTTTAGCAACCAACAGGAAGATAAACCCCAAAGAACTAGATACAAACAATTTAAGCATGATGAAACATACTCCTTCGATCATATCTAAAAGTACCCACATGGGCAAAAACACAAAACATAAAACGCCTCAAAGTGGCATAAATGCAAGTACATGTTTTGGTACTTTCGAGTGAAAATTTTCATTATCATGATTGCCCAATTTCCTGCAACCTGTATGCTACTTAATTAGTAAATCAACCCCCGTCCTCTTCCGAAAATCACTAAATAGGACACTTGAAAAATATGAAATCCCCACAAAAGGATTGTGAACAAACAAGCCGGTTCAAATAAAAAAAACGGATTGAGAAACTAATTATTCAAGAACGTGAAGAAGACATAAATTTGTCTTAGAACAAACAAACAAACAAAAAAAAAATCGGATTGAACAAACAAGCCACTTGATTTTAAGTCTTAGAACGTAAATTTATTGGTAAAGAAGATATACCGGAACCTCCATTGAATCCTCTTTTGTTTTTGTACATGTAAAAAATTCTGATGGTAATAGAATTTTTTTAGTCAACTGAAAAAGAAAGCTAAAAAAAATAGGGGAGATGAACGGTTTTTTCTACTAAGATTTTGAGTTTAAAATTTTTAATTAATTAAATTTATTTAATTAAAAATCTATTTACATCCCATTTGGAAATCCAAGTTGGCACTTAATATCTAGTTGGACTGTCACATAGGATTACCGTTAGGGAGATAACAGAACTTAACAGAAGAGTGATCACTTCGTAACAAAATAATAACATAAGTGACTAAAACGTAACATTTCAAACATAAGTGACTAAAACGTAACATGAGACAAACAAAAGTGACTATTTTTGTAGTTTACCCATAAAAAAATTATATAAAAATTATGTAAATAACAAATGAAATTTTAGTTGAAACCATAAATTTGGGATTAATTTATAGGAATATAATGACACCAGTTATTATAGTCCAAATGAAACTTTAGATGATACCATAAAATTGAGATTAATTTATAGGAAGATTAATTTATAGAACATAATTAAATTATTTGTTTAGCTAATGATATTTTAACATATTAAATATGAATTGTAATTTAAAAAATAAAAAAATAGTTATATACTATTTTTTAATATTATATATTATGATTTTTATTCATTCATATTTTAATAATAATTATATTAAGAATGTTATTAAATTATATATTATTATCTTTATTAAATTATATTTAATAATAATTATATTAAAGTATGATTAAATTATTTATTATTTATTATTAAATTATATTTAATAATAATCCTATTATAAATTAATAACAATAACAATAATCATCTATCTAAAAAATTCTACTAAGGGTATTCTAGTCATTTTAGTTTTTTTCCTTATGCTATTACAATATCATTCCATCCAACCAAACACAAGAATACTATTACAGTTCTATTCCATTCCATTCAACCAAACAGCTGAATTACTGATTACAGCTCTATTCCATTACAGCTCTATTTAATTACAGCCCTATTCCATTACAGTGAACCAAACGTACCCTAAATATCTCGATACGCACTCTGAAATCTCTTGTTTCATACTTGGCCACCAGTATATTACTTTCAAATCGCTATACATTTTATTGCTACCAGGAGGAATAGACAAGCTACTACTGTGAGCTTCCTATGAAATCTTTTCAATGAAATCAGAATTTCTCAGAACACAAATTGTCTTTAAAATACAAACTATCATCGAAAACAACATGAAAATATGAATCAGGTGTCGTCTCAATCTATTTTCATTTAGCTATCAAAACATCATCACATTTCTGAGCTTTGCAAATCTGTTACAGAAATGTTGGTCTAGCTTTTAATTCGACTAAAATCGAACCATCATCAATCAATGTTAACCACATGTTCAAAGCTCGTAAAGCAAATTAAGATTTTCTACTCAATTCATCAGCAACGACATTAGCCTTTCCCGAATGATAGTCAATGATCAAATCATAATCTTTCAATAGCTCGAGCCATCTCCACTATCTCAAATTCAAATCTTTTTAAGACATCAAATACTTTAAGCTTTTATGATTTGTGAATATATGACATTTTTCTCCATATAAACGGTGTCTCCAAATCTTTAAAGCAAAAATAATAGCTGCAAGCTCTAAATCGTAAGTCGGATAATTCTTTTCGTTCAGTTTCAACTATCTAGAAACATATGCTGCCACTTTGCCTTCTTGCATCAAAACACAACCCAAATCATTCAATGAAGCATCGCTATAAATCACAAATTCTTTTCCAGACTCTGGTTGAACTAACACAGGTGCCTCGGTTAACAAAGCTTTCAATTGATTAAAACTTTGATGGCATTTCTCAGACCATTCAAACTTAACATCTTTTTACAACAATCTCGTGAACATGTAGCAATCATCGAGAATCCCTTAATGAATCTTCTATAATATCTGGCTAAACCCAGAAAAATTCTAACCTCATATATATTTCTCGGAGGTTTCCAATCTACTACAGCTGAAATTTTGCTCAGATCAACTCTAATGCCATCGGCCGATACATGTCCCAAAAATCCAACTTCTCAAAGCCAAAACTCACATTCGCTAAACTTAGTGAGCAATTGTTTTTCGCGTAAAGTTTGCAAAAAAAAATCTCAAATGTTGGGCATGCTCTGCCTCATCATGTAAGTAGATCAAAATATCATCAATAAGCACAACAAAAAAATTGTCTAAACACGGTCTGAATATTTTGTTCATCAAGTCCATAAATATAGCAGGTGCATTAGTCAAACCAAATGGCATCAAAAGAAACTCAAAATGTCTTTTCCTTTTTCTGAACGTGGTTTTCGACACATCCGAATATTTTAACTCGTAACTAATAATAACCAGAATGAAGATCGATCTCTAAAAATACAGTCACACCTTTCAACTGGTCAAACAGGTCATCAATACGTGGAAATGGATACTTGTTCTTGATCGTCACCTTGTTGAGTTGTCAATAATCAATACATAATCGCATAGATATATCCTTTTTTCTTAACAAACAACATAAGAGCACCCCAAGGAGAAAAACTGGGCCGACTAAAGCCCCTATCTGTCAACTCTTGTAACTCTGCTTTCAATTCCTTCAATTCTGTGGGTGCATTCTATACAGAGCTATCGATATCGGGGATGTTCTCGGCACCAATTCAATAGCAAACTCAACCTCTTGGGTCAGCAATAATCCTGGTAATTCTTCTAGAAACACATCTGGGAACTCACACACAACCAAAACTGATTCTAATTTCAATTCTGAAACCCTAAAATCAACTATATAAGCGAGATATGCTTCACAACCCTTTTCAACATATTTTCGTGTCGTCATAGCTGAGATTATATTAGATATACCATCCAATCTGTCTAACTCAATTCAGATCCATTTACCATCCAGGAATTTTAACACAATATGTTTTCTTCTACAATTCACAATAGTATCATGCAGAGTCAACCAGTCTATACCCAGAATCACATCAAACTCATTAAAGGGTAACAACATCAAACTAGCAAGGAAATCATAACCCTTAATTTTCAGTGGACATGATCTACATAATTGATTAACTAGAACACACTAACCCAAGGGAATTGTAACTTTGACAATATATTCAGTGAATTCAACAGGTATTTTCTTTTTGTCTACTAACGTAGTGCATATATACGAATGAGTTAATCCAGGATCAAATAATGCATATACATTAATATCAAAGAAAGAAAAAGTACCCACAATAACATCTGGAGCAGTAGCTTGCTCTCGAGTTCGGATTGCATAGGCTCTAGCTGGTATTCTTACTTCAGACTGTTCATTTATCTCGATGTTATTTCCTTGATCAGGAGTAGCATTTCTATCATTTCTAGATAATATATCTCTATGAGAAGTTGCTTCAAGTTTGTTTGATTGATTACCGAAATCATTTTGCTTCTTCAGACAATTATGAAAAAAATGGTCAGTAGACTCACAACGGAAACAAGCTCCCGATTTCGATCGCAACTCACCAAAATATCTTTTATTGCAATCATTACACATAGGAATAGTTCTCTCAGCATTTCTTACACTTCCAACACTAGCCACTGGAGAATTAACTGACTAGAAATTGGTTTGCCTCAGTTTCTCTCTACTAACGAACTTTGAAGGAGTAGCTAACCGACTTGTGTCATTTCTATATTTCTTCGATGGAGACATTTAAGCAGGCTTGAATAACCCTCTTTTGTTATAGTCTCAAATTTTCAAATTTGACTATCGTTTGCTTTTACAAATTTCTTCAACTTTTTGAGCTCTCTCTGAAAATTCTAAAAATTCTCGTAACTTCAATGTTGCTACAGCTATACGGATATCATCATTCAACCCATCATCAGATCTAATACGCCATTCTTCCTTATTTTATACGATGTTACGAGCATACTTGCTTAACTACAAAAACTCACGTTCATACTCAGCTACAGTCCAATTTCCTTATTTTAACTTAAGAAACTCTTTCTTTTTTCTGATTAATGAACAGTCGACTAACATACTTTTTCTTGAACTCATTTTGGAAGAATTCCAAATTATCATGATCAT
Organism: Gossypium hirsutum; assembly: GCF_007990345.1. Taxonomy (NCBI): domain Eukaryota; kingdom Viridiplantae; phylum Streptophyta; class Magnoliopsida; order Malvales; family Malvaceae; genus Gossypium; species Gossypium hirsutum. The sequence goes on from NC_053436.1 coordinate 93,462,984, forward strand.
TCGAGGTCATTGCGCTTAAAGTATCCTACCATAGATACGCCTCATCTTTTAATAAGGATATCGCACACCTCAAACAGTCTTTAGGGGTGCACAACATTTTCGCAAAAACTTTCTTTGTATTCATTAGCCAATACTCAGCTTTTAAAGGATCATCATCTACCATACTTCTAAACTCCTCAGCTTCATATTTTCGAATTTTGCCAACTAATACTTGGGTAACCATCACAGATACAGGGTTTGGAGTATTTAGAGGTACTCGATAAGGCACAACAGAGGGTGGAGGTGGAAGAGCCGCAAGATTTTCTTGCTTGAACTTGTTAAACCATTGGTTCATCATTCCAAGAAATACATTTTTCATCTCATCACCAAAAAAATACAGAACAGATGCACTATTACTTGCTTCGGGATTCAAAGCTTGAACATTACTTTCAGATTCATTAACTATAGCTCTGGTCAATTCAGTTGACATCTTGAATCTATAAGAAAATACAATATTAAAACAAATCAAAATCATTACACTGTCACAGGGTATAGTGCCATGTATATACTAAACTTTACTCTGCTACATTAGTCCTAAAATCGACTAAACCGTAGCACTGATACCACTAAATGTAACACTTCTAACCTGTATTTGTCGCTGGAATAGGGTTACAAAGTATTACCATATAACCGTAACATAAGAACATAAATTTCATATAAACATAGTATAAATCATTTATTTACATACATATTGTCCCTTAACCAAGTCCTCGAGGCCCTAGAAATACGATAGAAACAATTCAGGACCAAATTGAAAACATTTGGAAAGTTTAAGAAAAAGTTAGAAAATTTGAACTATAGGTGTAATAGCCTGAATTTCAGCAATGTCGAAAATAGTGGTTCAAGACCATCAAATTCGACACATGAACTCGTAAATTATATTATTTAATATTTACGAGCCAAATGTAGTTTTTAAAAGATTTTGAAATAGTAAACTGTGTTTTATAAAGATTTATTTGATCAAGAAATTAAGAAAAAGATGTATCGAGATCTCAGTGTTATAAACCGAGCCATAAATATTTTTATTAATATTTACGGAGTGTCAATAAGGTAGTATTAAAATTTCGTTAGAAAATTTTGACGTTTGGATGGTTAATTAAATAAAAAAGACTAAATTAAAAAATGTGTAAAAGTTGCTAAAAGGATTAAATAGCTCAATTGTCAAATAAGGAAGGACCTAAAGTGAAAATAAGCCCAAAGAAGATATTTTGGGCGGCAATAGCTGAGAAAAATCAGGAAATGGGTGAAATAAGAGCAAAATTGGAAAATTGCTAAAATTAGCTAAATAAAAATGGGACTAAATTGGAATATCTAGATATCTCTTCAATTCTCTTCATTTTCATCAGCTGAAAAACAGCCATGGAAGAGGGTTCAAGCTGGTTTTCATACTCGAGCTTCATGTAAGTTTAATTCTTGCTTTCTCCTTGAAATTTCTATGTTTTTGAACTTTTACAATTGGGTCCAACTTACTATTTCATTAGTTTTTGATTTCATGGCTAAATTTTAAAGTTGTTATGGATGATTTCTGGAGGCACATGATGAATAAACATATAATTGAGGCTTTAGTTTTTGATATATGATAATTTCATCAAGTAAAATTGATGGAAATTGATTTGAGGACCTAATTGTGAAAATATTTGAAATTAAAGTCTAGTGCTGAAATTATGATTTCCAAGGGTTTTAAAGTAGTTTAAAATGATATAATAAAGTTTTAATTGAGAAAAACCAGCTCAATTGAGAGGCTAATTGAGTAGGGACGAAATTGTTAATTATTAAAAGCTTAGGTGAAAATGGTAATAAACAGCTTGCACTAAAACAAGTTTGGACAGCAGCAGCAGACTAACTTTGAAAAATCACCATAAATTGTATAAATTTAATTAGAAGATGAACAAAATATGAAATTAAATATTATTGAGTCTAGTTTCTCATAAAAGAAATGGTGTAAGCAATAGATTTGTAAATCATGAGATATAATGAATTTTGTGAGACAAGGTCAGAATGAATTCGGGTTCCCCTGTTCTGACTTTGAAAAATAATAAAAAATTGAATAAAAATAACTAGGGGCTTAAATTTATATGTATAGAATAATGAATGAGTATATTTTCAAGAGAAATAAACAAGAATATCATTCAAATCCTGTATGAAGAGATAATTAATTTTTAGTGAAGAAGGGTCAGAACTATCAAACAGCGGAACATGGGTGGTTTTAAAGAATAAACTTTACTTATTGGCTAAACCAAAAATTCTGAAAATTATATGGTAAGAAGATATTTGAGTCTAGTTTCAAGGAAAATTAGCGGATCTTAATTTGGAGTTTAGTAGCTCCAGATATAAATAGTTTAGTGACTATGATACGAGTGGATAGCTTGAATATTCACATAAGTAATTAGTGAAAATTATGGATAAGGTTACTTACAAGTGTGTTATTTATACCAAGGATGTGGATGGAGAGGAGGAGGAGGAAAAATATATGAATGACTCGTGTATAAACTGATCACATGCCCGATTATAATCGATAAGTGTTGAATTAGAAATGATATAATGTTTTATTTGGAATATTTATTATGAAATTATAATTATCATTATAATACAAAAATTGAACTTGTGAGTTTATATGGCTAAATTTTAGTGATTATTTGTTAATTTTATGAATTTCATGATGTGTTATTTCATATGTTTTGATGATAAAATCATGAATAATGTAAAAGCATGAAGATTGAATAAATGATCAAATTGAGCACTTCAGTTCAGTGACAAAGTGAATTGACGAAAAAGAACATGATTGGACCATGGCAACCAGTGATAAGTGATAGCTTTGGCTGCACTTATCTGATCAAGGATAAGTGAAAGTGATAAGTAATAGCTTCAGCTACACTTATCTGATCAAGGACAAGTGAAAGTGATAAGTGATAGCTTCGGCTACACTTATCTGATCAAGGGCAAATGACAAGTGAAAAGTGGTAGCTTCGGCTACCTGATTACTGAAAAGTGGTAGCTTCGGCTACCTGATCAATGAAAATTAATAGCTTCAGCTACCTGATCAGTGAAAAATGGTAGCTTCGGCTACCTGATCAGTGAATAGTGGTAGCTTCGGCTACAAGTGACAAGTGATTTTCATATAAGACCATGTCTGGGATATGGCATCGGTGTGATATATGCTACTGTATAAGACCATATCTGGAATATGGCATCAGTGAGATATGTGATTCATGTAAGACCATAGCTAGGCTATGGCATCGATATAGGAATATGTGTAAGACCATAGTGCAATATTGTGAAGATGTGTAAGACCATAGTTGAACTATGGCATCGAGTAAACGAAGTACTCAATTCCGTAAGACATTCTCTAATTTGACAAAGTTTGGTAAGTGTTACATGGAATTATGTGATACAAGGAAGTACAAGTTGATAAGATATGAGTATAGAACTTGATTGATAAATGAATTTTGTGATTATATAATTGTTCATCTTGAATGTACTGTCCATATGTATTGATAATTCAAATGTTTTAATGAATAAAGTTCCGACATGGAATAAATTGAACACGAGACAAATAATTATGAAATTGAACTCGGAATTCATGAAAATGACGATTATTGATATATGGAGACATGAGACATTGATATATGAATATGGAAAATGTTTTATAAATGTGTTTATTCATAATTATAGAATTATATACCTCATGTGTACTATTTGCATAAAGATGATATTTCAAATACTTTGGTTATTTAAGCTCAAATATGAAGTAGTATGAAATCAAGATAAGTTGTTATGAAAATATACTTAGATTATAGAGCTATGGCTGATATATGTTGTATGACTACAGAACGTGAAATTGTGTATATATATATGAGAAATTTAATGAGAATTGAGCTCATACATGTTTCTTGTTATTTATATGAAGTGTACGACTGGCAAAGGTGATGAAGTTATAAACAGAGAGTTACACGGGTTGAAAACACGGTTGTGTGACTCTCCAAAGTGTGAAAATTTTCTAAGTGTTGCAAAAGTTTCATATGTTTACGGTTTGGTCCCAAACCACCCTGAATGTATGGTTTGGGCCCCGTAGGCCCATATAAGGGACGTTAAACATATGTATGAAAGTTTTAATTTAGAAGAAATTTTATGGCTGATTTTTACATGATTGATTATATTAAGTTCGATAATGCCTCGTACCCTATTTTAGGCTTGGAATACGGGTAGGGGGTGTTACAATAGGGGTCACACGGCCGTGTGGCCAAGCCGTCTAACTCACACACCGATGTCTTAAGCTGTGTAACTTTAGAAATAGGAATACATAGTCGTGTCCCATACCATGTCTGTGTCCATGTAACACTCTAAGTTGGGTTAAACGGCCAAGCCACATGCCTGTGTGCTAGGCCGTGTAACTCTCGAAATAGCCACACACACCCATGTACTAGGTCGTGTGCTAGGCAATGTAACAGCTTGACTTGCATGCCTTAAAACCTATATAGGACACATGGTCGAGTCACACGCCCATGTCTCATGCCATGTGGACACGAAATTGGCTAAAATCAAGCCATTTCCATCACCAAATCAAGCATATACCTAAAAGCATTTTTGTACACATGATTAAGGCATCATAACCTGACCAAAATCAACATTAAATGACAAATTCACTAGTCTAAAACCATTCAACCAATATGCCATATAAGGCACCTTAAAAAAACAAATATACAAACTTACCTAAACATATGCATTATCACATTTTAAACATGCACATCTAGTTCAATATCATCTGAAAACATACCATAATTGTGACCATAAGTAACTCAACATAAACATACCATTTAAATGTCCTAAAACAACCAACCAATGTGCCCTTCAAGACACCACAATTATGTCCAAACATCAACAACTAAAACATGTCAACATTGATCCATTCCTAGCATAGCAACTTATTTCAATCATAAACTAAAACAAACCACAAGTGTTCACTTTCATATCATTCTAATTATACCAAAAATATACCTATTTACAATATTGATAAAATAACTAATAACTTAGTTTAGTATATTGTCATATTGTGCCAAAACAACCTATATAGCCACATGTACATCCCACCACCCTAAGAGACACATGAACTACCGACATCGATGGATGTGAGCCAAAAATTTGATCGGTCCAAATGTTAGCAACAACGATCTCCACAAGAAAAAATAAGATTATAGAGCTTAGTAAAGACATAGTATATCATTTAAACTAACAACAATTGAATACAACTCACATATTACTTTATTCAAAGTTATTGGAGTGTAAACAAGGGCACGTATGTGCAATTCAGTTGTTCCGAAGTACAAACAAGGGCACGTATTAGCAATTCGTGGAATAATTAACTATAAGCATCTAATTACATGGCTATAATGTGAAAATATAAGGAGAAATTAAATTACATATTGAAATACTACGAACTTACATTGATAACTAGAGCGTAGAAATATGATCGAGCTAATTTGTGATTTTTGCCTTTCCGTGACTTTCGTATTTCCTTGATTTAGATCCATTTAGATTTGTCTTGATATAAATAAATAATTATATTTAATTAAGTGTTTCAATAAATATCAAACATTCAATTCAATCCATAACTCACATTTATGCATATTGACCCTTTGGCCGTAAATATTTTAACTTTTTACAATTTAGTCCATAAGCTCATAAATTGAAATTTAAGCATTTTAATCCTCATTTCACGGTAGCAAAATTCACTAGGAACTTATTTCAATTCATACGAACCACCATTTCAAAATTTACCATGAAATTTTGCTAATTTTACAAATAACCCGCTAAATAACATTTTCATCCAAAAATCACTTTACAAACCCTGTTTATTTAACAATAAGGATTTATATTCTTCCATTAAACTTCAAGAATCATGTAAGAACATTAATGGAAAAACCCTAAATATTTAATTGTTTTGTAATTTAATCCATGGGTTGCCTAGATTAAGCTACAACGACTTCAACAACATAGGAATAATTAAAAACAAGATCAAAAATCACTTACATGCAACCTTTGGACATAGCCAAACCTTTAAGCATTATTCAATGGTTTTTTCTTAGCTTATTTTCAGTGGAGAGATAGACTAAAAAGATGATACCTTTTGTTTTTTTATTTTACTTTAACTTATTTATTAATTTACCAAATTAGCCTTGTTAATTAATCTTAAAATAACTAAGTTAAATGTCCATCTTTGTCCACTAACATAATAAATGGTCTAATTACCATTTAAGTCTAGTCACATTTGAGTTTCATAGCTAATTGATACCTTTAACTAATAGAATCCTACTTTTACACCTTTTATGATTTAGTCCTTTTCACATAATTAAACACGCAGCTGTTAAAATTTTTTAAAAAATTTTTTACGACCTTACTAACATTCCATAGACATTAAAATAATAATAAAATAATAATTTACTCATAAGATTTTTGGTCCCAAAACCATTGTTCGAATTTCACTAAAAACGGGCTGTTACAGGCTTTTATATGTAATTTAAATTATTATGGGTGTAAAGTGGAATCAAACAGGTTATTGTAACATCTGGTACTTGGACCCAGCAATTGGGCCGGGTATGAGGTGTTACAATTTAGTGGTATCAGAGTTTTGGCTTCGTCAATCTTCTGGACGTATGAAGTTGGAAGACAACCCTTACATACAGGATACAGTGGCAATGGCTTAGCCTCTCAAGATTTATGGTAAATAGTGGGTGTAATGACAATGTATACAAGATTAGCATATCATGATCAAATTGTTGATCAATGAAATATGGAAAAATAGGTAAGAAAGTAAAAATATTTCATTAAGATAGGGAAAGGAATATAAAGACAATAACAAATTAGATATCGTCCCCAGCAGGCGGATAGGTCATTTCCTTTGGGAAATCCTCTTTATCATTTGCTTCCTCAATGAGAGTAAGAGTGGTAGGCTCAGGCTTGACTGGGAGGTAAAAACTATTAGATTCTTTCCATTTATTTTGGATCTCTTCTCACTCGGCTCTAGAAGGATTCATAGCATTGAAGCCTAGTCTCTAGTTGATGAACTGGCGAAGATAGCTGAAGTTCACACGACTCACGTCGAAAGGGCCCACAACAACTTGGGCATGGAGAATGTAGTTGGACTTCAACTTGGGAAAATAATCTATGATTCTCACCTCAGTCTCTGCCTTTTATTATGCCAGGGCTTTAGTGTTTTCTCTTTAAACCTTTTCTAGGTTCGCTAAGCATTGTCCCTCTTGTGCCTTGACTTGCTCCTCCAATTGGTAAACCCTATCTTCAAACTCTAACTTTAGAGAGTTGTACTTAAACTCCTAGTCAGAGGCAAATTCAGCAGACTTCTGCATTTGAAGGGTTGTGGCCTCTAACATTTGGTGGATTTTAACCAGCTATTGATCCTTAAAAGCCAGGATCATCGGAAATTGGGCATAACCAACTTCGATTTCAATGCATCGCTTGTAAAGAATGCAACTAATAATGCAACAATCTGGTTTAAACCCTAGTCGGAATAGTAGTTTTGGGACCACAAATTCGAGTCTAAAAAATATTTTAATATTTTTTTCTGTGTCTGTGATATGTGAATTTATATTTGCTAGATTTCTGTAATTTAATTTGTCTATTTCTGTGCTTAATCATGAAAAAGGATTTAATCGCGTAAAGTGTAAAAGTTGAGTGCTAGATGTTAAAGCACCTATTTGGCTTTGCTTTTAAAATAAAAGTCCTTGCATGTCAAATTTACCATTTTTTTAATAGTGGACAAACATGGACATGAGTTGGTGAAAATTTGATGATATATGCCAAGGGTAAAATGGGAAAATGAATATTAAAGTTATTAGATGAAAATAAACATGAAAATGAAGCCATTTTTTGCATGTATTGCCGAAAATAAAAAGAAATAGAAAGGAGAAGATGATCCTAGGGTTCGGTCATGGAATGGTTTGATTAAGGTATGAGCTTTGGTTTATTTTTGATAATTTTTACATTTTTGTGATCGTTGCTTCGTGTTCTTCAAAGCCCATGTCTAAATTTCTGTTTCTGTTAAATATTTCATGAAATTTCATTGTTGATATCATGAGTTTTGTGATGTTTTTGAATGAATTATGAAGGTTTGGTAGATGGTTCATAAGTTTTGTCTTTGAGTTTTTGATGAAATCGAGCTATTTGGACTAAATTGTGAAAACGAGGTTTTGAAGGACTAAATTGTGAATTAAATATGTTATTTGGGCTTGTATGGAAGCCATGTATATTCAGCTAAGCTATAGTTTTGGTGAATTTTGCATATTGGTGATTTTGTGAAAAATGGACTAAATTGTCAAAGTGTGAAAATGAAAGGGCTAAAATGTAAAGTGCCCTAAATATGTGTATATGGATTAAATTGAATGAAATGAATGATTTAATGGATAAATTTGTATTGTATTAGATCAGACTTAGATCGAGGGAAGTCCAAATTAGTCAAGTAGTCGACTCGTTTACATCAAAAATCCGTACGAGGTAAGTCAAATTACAATTACATGTTAATTTGAATAAATTCTGCACACATAAACTGTAATCTGTACTGGATGGCCTTGAGTGCCTGATGATTATCTTTGGAAAGCTCTGTATTTTCCTAAGTAAAGTTGACATCTGTTTGAGACATCGTGTAAGATCGTGTCTGGGACACAGGCCTCGATTGAGATTTACGTATAAGACCATGTCTGGGATATCGACATCGTATTTGATTTCGTGTAAGACCCTGTCTGAGACAGATGCATCGATATTGAGTTACATGTAAGACCACGTCCAGGATGTTGGCATTGTACTTGTTTATGAGCATCTGTATCATTTTAACCCGTCTAATGATAGCATACGAAATCTGAGATTGAGTATATGAAATGTATAACTTATGCAGGTACGTTTGTATTGTACTAAATTTTTGAATATGAAAAACTCAGTCTCTATGAAATATGTATAGAATTGGAATTGAAGCATGGCATATATGCAAAAAAAGGTGCATGGTTAAGTATGAAATATTCTATGAAATGATTATGAATCTTTATGGTTGAATTGTATTTGGCTTACTAAGCTCTTTGTAGCTTACTCTGTGTGTTTACTGACTGTTTTATAGTTATGGTAGCTACTGAAGGCTCGTGGATAGTGGAGGACCGTCTCCACACTATCGATCTCATTTTGGTACTTTTGAAAGTGTAATTATTTTAAAGTATGGCATGTATAGGCTAGAAGGTCTATGAATATAAGTTTTAATGTGTATATATTATGCTATAGGAGTTGGTTAGAAAATGAAATGTTGTATATAGTTTTGGTATTTGGTTGATGGTGTCAAATGATGGATAGTTGTGGTGTTTTATGAGCTAATATGATTTTGCTAAAATGAAGCATGTTTTGCGCATGGAATTGGCTGGAAATTTTGGTATGAATGTTATATATTATTTCTTACAGGATTGGACTCAAAATAGGGTGGCAAATTTGGCTTAAACCAAGCCTTCTTGGTGCCACACAGTCAGGGGACACGGGTGTGCCTTGTGGCCGTGTAAGAAAAATAGTATTCTTCTAAGAACCACACGGTCTTGACACACGGACGTGTCATATGGTCGTGGGCTAAAGTCACTAGCTAGCTAAGTATCCACACGGTCATAGTACAAGGGCGTGCATATTGGCCGTGTGAAAAAGTCAGTGTAGAACCTATTTTTGGCACGGCTGGTTCACATAGGTGTGTCTAGGGCCCGTGTATGACACAGGGCCTAGTTGCACGGGAGTGTAACTTTAACAGTTTGAAAGAATTGGTTGAGTTCTGAAAGTTCTAAATTCATTCGTTTTAGTTCCGACCTTTCCTTAAATGTATGTTTTAAGTCTCATAGACCATATTAAAGGTTGAATTGTGAATGAATATCTATGTATTGATATTATATGATATCAATGATACTGTATTGTTCTGTAATATTCTGTCTGTCCGGTAATGCCTCGTAACCCTAATCTGATGTCAGTTACGAGTTAGGGGTGTTACAATAAAGTTTCCTTCCTTCATCTAAATATGGTGGGAGCCCATTAAATCCCGTAAAGTAGGTTGGCGAGATGCTAAGAAGTAGGGAGAGTACATTCCCTCAATGCTTGGGGTAGGTCCCTCTCCCATCTTTGGATAATCTCTATTGAAGAAAAAAGAGGTTGACCCACAACAAAATGGTCCCTCCAAGGTAGCAACCCTAATGCCTCAACAGATGGAAAAGAAGGTTGTATCGGTCCAGAAGTAAGAGAGGGCAGCATAAATGGGGCAAAGTGAGGAGTAAGAGTACTAGGCAGACTTTGAGCGAGGGGAGAGAGGTCCGCAGGAGTGGTTGCAGACTCATCTTGAGTCTTGTGTTGAGCCAATGGGATAGGAGGAGTAGACTCCTTCTCAAAGGCAACTAGTCTCTTGCCTATTTTGCGAAGGATCAACTTACTGCTGCTACCCTCTATACTATGAGAACTCCCATCAATCCTTAGCCTCTTATTACTGCTATCATCTACTTGCACCATCGCCTCAGTATCATCAATGGACTTTATAACCTTCTCCATGATGGAATCCATATCATGTTGTTTGAAGTCTAAGAATGAGTGGACGATTAAGCATAACTTGCTAAAAGAAAAAAAATCAAGATCAGTCATACGAAGAATAATTTTTTTATTTAGGAGACTCACTTATAACCTTTGTAGGAGGAAAGGACAAGGGGCGTTTGCGTAGCCTACAGTAAGCCTAAAAGAAATTCAAAGCTTCCTCTTTCTTCTCAACCAAAATGGTGGCTAAGTCATCAGAAGCCTTGTAGGGTCATACTATGTTTGAAAGGCATTCAACCCAAGAAATGGCCTCAAGAGTATTTACTAAATGTATGTAACCATTGGGACTATGGTTGTTTAGGCAAAAATGAAAAATGTTTATGGCAATAATATGATTCTCTAGCACAAGAGAGCGACCCAACTTCATGTGGTTAATTTGATTTACAGTGGCCTTTATTATCCAGCTGTTGTATGCAGTTGCAAACATTCTCTGAAGGAATAGATCATTAGGTCAGGAACCCAAACCCATCCCTTAACTTACACCTCACTCGAATAAACTTGTTTCTATTAAGATGAAGGTTGGAGGCCCAATTTTTAATTATGGGCTCATACCTTAGACGAACTCTAAAATGGTCCAACCCATCTGAGAAGTTACATTTAATTGGAATAATTACTGGAAAACACTAAGAAGAGGTGGCTCGCCCTTCAGGCTACAATCAATGAAATAAGCCACCAAGGTCCACCAAAAAAAGCTAGTGAGTTGCCTAGGTGTGATCCAACACTCATCAAGAGCAGAGCAGAAGAAAGAATTGAGAGGGAGATGAAATTCAGCCTCAAACAAGTGTAGTGAAAGGAGGATGTCATTGGAGGTGTCACTCAATTAACATTCAAGTAGCAAACATCCAAGTAGCGGACCATTTCCCTATGGGATGTAGTACAACAACGGGATGGTCTCCATGTGTTATATGGGCACTGGGCGCAACCCCATTAACATCATCATTACCATTACGCCCTTTCTTACTACCACTACTGCGATGATTTACCCTTTCTTGATGACTAAGTTTGATCCTAGCCATTTTGGGGATAACAAAAAGAAAGGAAAAAGAAAGCCTTAATAAATTACATGAGAAACCTGCGAGAGGTAGTCAAGGAAAGAAGGAAGCAAACTCGGATGGGGAAAAACAGAGAAGTATAAAATAAGGAAATTTTATAGTAACTTATTCGACAAGGAAGAGAGTGAAAGTTTCAAGCAATACACCTCCTTACTTCACGACTCCATTTAAATAGCCAAACGTACAAGGGAAGTTTAGTTGAAATAAATCAGATGATTTAACTTATTGAAATCAATGGGTGACACCTATAAAGTAATTGGGAAAAGCGGGAATGTCTAGAAGAGCCAAATAATTATTAAGTACCCATCAGAAGTACTGAACTCAATCTAGTGGGTTTGATGTAGAGCGTGCTAAAATACTCTGCCAGAAAGGCTGAGAAAACACTTGTCGATGGATGGCCTCTACTCGTGAAAATTTTGAATCTACCACTAGGGCGGAGTGGCTTAAAATATTGGGAATGGGCTAGACTATCTAGGTGAATGGGAATGGTAGCCTCTAAGTTGGGAGGGGATGGTTCTAAGAAGGATAATTTTATTTAGAGACTGCTTCAGATCTACCCCAACTAGAAATTTCGAGGACGAAATTTTCTTTAATGGTGGAGGAGTTATCTCATCCAAATTTCCAAATACTTGAACTCAATGAGGAGTTAGGGAGTTGATTGAATAGTAATGGAAATTTGGGGGCACTAGCGAGAAAATTGGAAAATTAAGTGGCTAGTTAGGAGAATGTTAAATTTGTAATCTGATTTGGTTAGATTAGAATATGCTAATTAAGTAGTGGGAAAAATAATAATTAGGATTGTGTGGTGGTGATGGCCTGTGAAGATCACACCATAAGGATACATATATAGATAGGAGAACGAGAGAAATGAGGATTCCTTAATCCCGTTTACATATTCTTTTTTTCAGAAATTATTATCTTCTTTAGTTGTCTTGAAGAAGAAGAGGTTATAATCATCGGAGACTCTACATGTTGCAGTAGTTGTAGGCATGAAAGTTTAAGAAGAAGAAAATAATCGAGGAAAAACTACCAGGTCTATGGAAAAAATAGCATTCGGGTTATCTATGGAGACAAGAATAAAGGAATAAGGTGAGTATTTGTACCCTACTTTTGGGTAAGTAATGAAAATATGTTGCTTACATGAACTAGAAAATATATGAATAATATTGTTGAACCATTATAAGCTGATTGTTATTGTTTTAAGATAAGTGATAATTAGATGCATGTATTGCATGATAATTGGGGATAAACCTATATGGGATAGATAAAGTTAGGATGGTAAATAGGGAGTGAACATTTAGTTACCACCTCAGGAAAAGCTCCGAACCTTGCGAAAGGAACACTACAGTGATCAAACTTCAAGAAGGTGGTGTAAAAAAGGTAATGGGAAGAGGATTCGAGAGATGAAATTATGGAAAGGTATTTACCACGATGGCAATATCAACTGGTCTTTCGGGGCGACACCGTGATAACGGTATAAGACGTAAGACTATAAATGAAAGAGGCTATGGTAGTCTGGTATGAAGTACGTAACATAAGACCATGGATGAAAGATGCCATGGTGGGATAGTACAACGTATACGATATACGGTGTAAGACCATAGATGAAAGATGCTATGACAACCAGGTATGATGAGTAAGACCATAGATGGAAGACTCCATGGCATCATGTAATAATATGCCAAGATGGTAAACCGATATAAGACCATGGATGAAAGACTCCATGACATTCACAGAGAAAGTCCATCAGAAAAGTAAATATAAGGTAAGTTTGTTGGGATAGTAAACATAGAATAGACAATTTGCTGGGACAGTAAACACAGAATAGTCAGTTCATCGAGACAACAAACACGGGGTGATCTGTCAAGACTAAGGGAGTAAGTGGCGAGAAGGGTGTAAGACCTTAGTTCGGCTAAGGTAACCAATAGAATGCAATGGTATGTAAGTGTAGACAGTCCGCCAGGATATTAAACATGGGTATTATGCTCAATCAAACCATGGTGGCATGGAATTACGACATTTCGAAAAGCCCGTTGAGACGATAAATTCTAAAGGTTCACCAAGATAAGAGATATGAGACCTTAGTAGGAAGTTCACGATTCAGAAGGTACGCCATAGGCTAAGACAGAAAGAGTAGCGTGAATAGGGTGTTAAACTATAAGTATGCATCAGCGAGATACACCCGAAGGGTGTAGATCTCTGGATTAATAAAAGGGATTTGCCAATAGTAATGCAAAATGAGACCAACAATAGGGCTATCAAGTCCGCTAAAGAAACAGTGAATTTTTTGGGAAAAGCATATACAAGGCAAAACTCTACTAGCTTAAGGCCACAAGCCTTAGGTCGATGAATGGACCACTAGCATATTGTGGAGAGAAGAGGTTGCAAATGGCTGGTCGTTAAGATTAAATCATCAACAAAATAGGAGAATTCAAACAATAAGTGATCAAGCGAAACTAGACCACAGGGATCCGCAGGTGAAGGTCTGTCGAGGCAGAATAAGTCTGTTGACAATTGAGCAGACAACAGTTTTCCAAGAATAACGAAGAACGAATAAAAATTCAAAAGTTGTAAGAGAAATAAAGAGACCACCGCAACTCTGGTAAAATCTATTATATATTAAGAGGAGACAAAGAGTTGATATCTCTGTAAAAAACTTATCTCTTAGTGTTTACTTGCCAGATTAGTTATATTATGTTGTAAAGGATATTCTCACTAAGTTCATCAGAACTTAGAGAATTTACTGCTTAATCGTAGGATAAGGTGAATAGAGCTCACTGTTATCATCTTTAGTTTCTAGCCTCTTTTGAGCATAATGTTATCATGGATTTGTGAATAGAGCTCACGCTCTAGCAAACTGAGGTTGAGATTCGTGAAGGAGATCAAGTAGTAGAAAGCATAGAAAAATCAAGTCCATCTAATCCAAAAACACATGTATAATTCAAGTAATAAGGTTTATTGATATAAATATCACAATAGTTTGGTTTTAAGAAAAAATTTAAAACTATGTTATGTTAAAATATCATTTTTCTAAACTGATTTTTCCAACATTATCAATGGTCTAACAATACATTACACTTCCAATGAGAGAATATAGGTTCGATCTTTGGAAATGACATTGTTGGGAAGCACAACGACAAACCTTGAACATGGATCATAAAACGGGTACGAAGACCAATAAGATTATAAATTAAATAATTTTCAAAAATCAAATTTCATTATTATCAAGCGACATAGTTATATTCAGTATTTAACTTTTACTAACATAACAAATAATTCTATAATATAAATTCAATACTTATAAAAATTTTGTATTAAAAATTTTATACTTAATTCTTTAGGAGTTAAATTTTCAATTTATTAAACAACCCCCAAGTAAAAAAGTATTTTTATTTAAATATATTTATAAAAATATAAAAAATAATATATTTTAAATTTTTTTATAAATTTTTAAAAATTTCACTAGCACAAATACAATATCTTCAGGAGTTAAATTTTCAATTTATTAAACAACCCCCAAGTAAAAAAGTATTTTTATTTAAATATATTTATAAAAATATAAAAAATAATTATTTTAAATTTTTTTATAAATTTTTAAAAATTTCACTAGCACAAATACAATATGGATACAAGTAAATATAGATAACCAATTACATATAAAATCTAACTAATACAACGCATTACAAATGAATAAAAAAATAAAAAAATTTACATATAAAATATACATATGAAACTGAAATCTACACATCGTAATTATAAATAATAAAATTTAAACTCGAAAAGACATTGTAATTTTGAATTGAAAATAAGCTACGCAAAATTGAAACCTAATATCGAATATCAGCCCAAAACTTCTTTGCCACGGGATGTTCACAATAAAAAGGAATCTAAACGAAAAGAAAAGGTAAAAAATTGAATCGTCCAGTCCATCCCATCCATAAACAAGTTGTACTATTGGAGCAGTTCATAGTTGACTGAAGAGCCTACTTGATGAAGAAAGCAAATGAGGCCCATTTCCTATCACTTATTATTATTGTCTTGAATTCCCGTTTTGTCCCTTTGGAAGGTAAGATTCTATTTCTGTCCAAACAACAACGACCCAAACAGAATCTCGAACTTTTGGATGAATTTTTGAGCACGCAATTCGGAGTCACGTAGGCATCCCCATTGCCTCGCTCCTCTCCTCTCCTCTCCTCCCATATATGGTTTGAAAATTCCAACGGTTTCTAGCGGACTTTCCCGGGATTTTTTTTATCTAAATTTAACCTCTTGAAACTTAAAATTTTCCATTTTTTGGATACAAGGAAATTTTTCCTTTACTATGGTCTCTTTTTTTCTCATTGTATCACTCTCAGTCTCACGTCTCTCTCAAAGATCACGCCTTTCCTGGAAATCTTAACCCTTTTTTGTCTGTCCTTTGAGGCTTAAGCATTCCCCTTCACTTAGTACTCTCCGTCTCCAAGCTTGCTTGCCCCGTATATCCCTTCCCCAAGTAATTTGCCTTGGGACTCTTTAAGACTCTTTTTAAGTCTCGTTTTTCTTAAAAGAATAGAACTCACGAAAATAGAAACTTTCTACTGCTCAACCAAACAAAATCTTGTGCAGAACCCAAAACCCATGCTTAACTTCAGTAAAAATACCAAAATAAAAGTGAATCTTTTTGGTTCCGAGTTAGCGTTACTCATGAATTTAGATACTAGTTTTGATTTTCTCCTAAAACCCATTTTTCTTCATGGGTTTTCTGCAGCACTGCACATGGTTTTGTTGCTTTTCTTTTTGGTCTCATTGGTAGTGAACAGAGTTAAAGAAGCTGGTGAGGAAGGTTCAAAGGAGACGTTAAGGCAAAGGAAGGTTTCGTGGCATAAGCAAACTTTAGGCTGTTGTTTTGCTGTTTCAGCTTTTAATATTGTCTTGTGTTTGCTAAGTTATTTTTATCAGTATGGAAATGTTTGGTCTGAGGATAAGTTAGTAACTCTTTCTGACTATGTGCTGAAAATCCTTGTTTGGGGTGCGATGTGTGTTTATTTGCATTGTCAATTCTCCAATTACGGTGAACAGAAAAGGTTCCCGTTTTTGTTGAGAATTTGGTGGGGTTTTTATTTTTCATTTTCTTGTTATAGTCTTGTTGTAGACATTGTTGATCTAAAAAAACATGCGTCTTTCCCAAGCCAGTATTTAGTATCCGATGTTTTTTCTGTTATTACTGGTTTTTTCCTAAATATAGTGGCGTTTTTTCCTAGAAATGAGGGTGAAGATGCCCTCCTTGAGGAACCCCTCTTGAGTGGAGATTCTAGTGTCAGTAATGGTGTAGAGTTGAGTAAGAAAAGAGGGGGTGATACTGTAACTCCATATTCCAATGCTGGCATTTTCAGCATTCTTACATTTTCATGGATGGGACCTTCTATTGCTACAGGCAATAAGAAAACTTTAGACCTTGAGGATGTTCCTCAGCTGGATAGCAGGGACAGTGTCGTAGGGGCATTTCCGAAATTTAGAAACAGGCTTGAGGCAACTGATGGTGAGGGAACTGAAGTTACGACACTTAAGTTGGTAAAGGCATTGTTCTTCTCAGTTTGGAAAGATATTCTTTGGACAGGTTTGTTTGTTTTTATGTACACTGTGGCTTCATATGTTGGCCCCTATCTCATTGACACTTTTGTTCAGTACTTGAATGGGCAACGGGTGTTTAAAAATGAAGGGTATCTTTTGGTTACTGCTTTCTTTGTTGCAAAGCTTGTAGAGTGTACATCTCAGAGGTGGTGGTTCTTTAAGTTGCAGCAAGTTGGAATTAGGTTGAGAGCAGTGTTGATTGCAATGATTTGTAATAAAGGTTTAACTGTTTCATGCCAGTCGAAGCAGAGCCAGACCAGCGGAGAGATCATCAATTATATGACCGTTGATGCAGAGAGGGTGGGTGACTTTAGTTGGTACATGCATGATCTATGGATGGTAGCTTTGCAAGTTACATTTGTTGGATATGGGTCCCACTACGTGGGAAACCCATATTTTTCCACAGTGTTTTGTCTTCTTTGGTTTTGTCAAAAGCCAATTTTTTGGCCTTTTAAGGTGGGAGTGGGCAGCATTTTTATTAAGAGAAAAATTCTCAATTTCATCCAGAGAAAGAAAATGAGATTAAAGCTCGTTGGAGAAAAAGAGAGAAGAGAAAAATTAGTTTTTTCAAGTTTAGTGCAGCAGTGATCAACTCTTCGATCGAAGGTTCATCCGTGGTTCGATTGAGCTGATTTTTGGACAGCAGCTAGACGATAAGGTGTTCTTGACTTTGTACGGTCGGATTTTTCATCCGAGTCTTGTAGCATCGAAAATACCCGTTTTTCAGCAGCTGCATTTTCGGTGATATTCTCTCATTTTTCTCTCTTTTGCTAAAGATTACATATTGTTAGCCTTGTTGGAGTTGAATGCTTGTTGTAGGCTTGATATTGTGATCTTGTAGTT
Organism: Gossypium hirsutum; assembly: GCF_007990345.1. Taxonomy (NCBI): domain Eukaryota; kingdom Viridiplantae; phylum Streptophyta; class Magnoliopsida; order Malvales; family Malvaceae; genus Gossypium; species Gossypium hirsutum. The sequence continues at coordinate 93,481,130 of NC_053436.1, forward strand.
GAACATTTGATGATAGTGGAGCTGTTGATCGGACTCTAAAGTCCCGTGGTTTTTACCCTTTATTTAGAGGGGTTTTCCACGTAAAAATACCGGTGTCTCTAATTATTTTTGTTGTGGTTGCATTAGTTGATTTGTGGTTGATTAAGTAACATATCTTGTGCTATTGTGCTTGCCATAATTTTTGACAGGAGTTATAGGGAGAGAAAGAACACCGGTTGTGCTTTCGCTCTTCCCAACAAACTGGTATCAGAGCTTGGTTATTGTGTCAGATAATTATGGAAATTAATACGAGCAAGATGATTATATTGAATGACACAAATTATCAACTTTGGCGGAATAAAATGAAGGATTTGTTGTTTGTGAAGGCTTTGCATCTTCCGGTCTTTACTACTCAAAAACCCGATTCGAAAAGTGATGAAGAATGAGAATTTGAGCATCAACAAGTGTGTGGCTTTATTCGGCAATTTGTTGAAGAAAATGTTTACAACCACATTGATCAGGAGACACATACTCGAACACTGTGGGAGAAGCTTGAAAGCTTGTATGTTTCGAGGTCGGGCAATAACAAGTTGTTTTTGCTGAAGAAAATGATAGTGCTGAAATATAAAGAAGGAATGTCTATAGCTGACCATGTTAGTTAATTTCAGAGTGTGATGAATTAGTTGCTTGGTATGGGTGTCAAATTTGATGACGAGATTTTAGGACTTTGGTTGCTTGCTACTCTACCAGACTCTTGGGAGACCTTTCGGGTCTCACTCATTAATTCTGCCCCACAGGGTATTATTACTTTGGATTTGGCTAAGAGTGGTGTGTTGAATGAAGAGGTTAAAAGAAGATCTCAGGGTTCTACATCACAATCCGAGGTGTTGGTTATCGAGAACAGAGGGAGAAATAGAGACAAAGATGGAAAGGGTAGAGATAAAAGCTGAAGCAAGTCAAGATCGAGATACAAGAATCTTGAGTGTCATTATTGTGGTAAGAAAGGTCATATCAAGAAATATTGCTTCAAGTGGAAGAAAGAGAACAAAGGTGGTGGTGATAAACACGACCGGAATGACGATGAAAAATCCAAGCGTGTTGCTACTGTTGCTCGTGAAGACCTATTAGTTATTTGTGATGAGAATTTGGTCAACCTAGCATGCGACGAGACTAGTTGGGTGATTGATACTGGTGCATCACTTCATGTCACGTCGAGGAAGGAATTCTTCACATCTTATACTCCTGCTGATTTTGGGGTATTGAAGATGGGTAATGACGGTTTGGTTTCGATTATTGGTATGGGAGATGTTAGCTTGGTGAGTAACAATGGAATAAAGTTAACTCTCAAGAATGTCATACATGCACCGGATATCCGTTTGAATTTGATTTTTGCAGGAAAGCTTGATGATGAGGGATTCTGTAACACCTTCAATGAAGGGCAGTGGAAGTTGGCTAAAGGCTCCTTGGTTGTGGCTCGAGGAAAGAAGAGCTCAAATTTGTACTTGATGCAAGCTTTGACTTCTCGAGAGACGGTGAATGTGACAGTGAATGACAACTCAACTGAGTTGTGGCATAAACGACTCAGTCACATAAGTGAGAAGGGGCTTAACTGTTTAGCGAAGAAGAATCAACTTTCGGGTTTAAAGAATGCTACACTGAAGAATTGTGCTCATTGTCTAGCAGGAAAGCAGAGAAGAGTTTCATTTAGAAGCCGTCCTCCTCATAGAAAATCAGAGTTGCTAGAGTTGATCCATTCAGATGTTTGTGGTCCGATAAAAGTAAGATCACATGGTGGTGCACTTTATTTTGTAACTTTCATTGATGATTGTTCAAGAAAGCTATGGGTTTACACTTTAAAGTCTAAAAATCAAGTCTTTGAGGTGTTTAAGCAGTTTCAAGCATCAGTTGAAAGGGAAACAGGGAAGAAGTTGAAGTGCATTCGTACTGATAATGATGTTGTGAATGATCAACAACAAGCACCTATAGCTCCACCAGCAGTTCCACTTCGAAGGTCTTCCAGAGATCGAAGATCTTCTGTCAGGTATTCTCCTGATGAATATGTTCTTTTGACTGACGGGGGAGAACCTGAATGTTATGAAGAGGCTATGGAGAGTGAATGCAAAGATCAGTGGGTTGAAGCGATGAAAGACGAACTTCAATCCTTGCATGAGAACCATACCTTTGAATTGGTGAAATTGCCTAAGGGCAAAAGAGCTTTGAAGAATCGATGGGTTTATAGGTTGAAGCAAGAAGAGAAGTCTTCATCTCCACGATACAAAGCTAGATTGGTCGTCAAGGGTTATACTCAGAAAAAGGGGGTTGATTTTGAAGAAATATTTTCTACGGTTGTGAAGATGTCTTCTATAAGAACTATACTGAGTTTGGCAGCTTGTTATGACTTAGAGGTTGAACAAATGATGTGAAAACCGCTTTTCTTCATGGTGACTTGGAAGAAAAGCTTTACATGGAGCAGCCAGAGGGTTTTGTTACACAAGGGAAAGAGGACTATGTGTGCAGATTGAATAAGAGCTTGTATGGTTTGAAGCAAGCTCCAAGGCAATGGTATAAGAAGTTTTAGTCTGTTATGGGGGAGCAAGGCTACAAGAAGACTACTTCTGATCATTGTGTGTTTGTTAAGAGATTCTCTGGTGATGATTTTATTATTTTTTTACTTTATGTTGATGATATGCTTATTGTTGGTCAGAATGCTTCTAGAATTGAGAAGTTGAAACAAGAGTTGAGTAAATCCTTTGCAATGAAGGATTTGGGGCCAGCAAAGCAAATTCTTGGCATAAGATTGACACGTGATAGAAAGGCCAAGAAATTATGGTTATCACAAGAGAGGTATATTGAGAAAGTACTTCAAAGGTTTAGTATGGACAAAGCTAAAGCGGTGAATACTCCCTTTGCTATGCACTTTAGATTGAGTGTTAAGCATGGTCCTTCCACAGAAAAGGAGAAGGAAGAGATGCAGAAAATTCCTTACTCTTCAGCCATGGGTAGTTTGATGTACGCAATGGTTTGCACGAGACCAGACTTGCTTATGCTATTGGTACAGTTAGTTTGTTTCTTTCTAATCCAGGCAGAGAGCATTGGAATGCAGTGAAATAGATTATGAGATATCTTCGTGGCACTTCCAACATGAAACTTTGTTTCGGCAATGAGAAACATGTTCTTGTTTGGTATACAGATTCAGACATGGTCGGAGACATTGACTCGAGGAGATCTACTTCAGGTTACTTAATCACTTATGCAGGGGGAGCTGTGGCATGGCAATCAAGACTGCAAAAGTCTGTTGCATTGTCCACCATGGAAATTAGAGTTTATTGCAGCAACCGAAGCGTGTAAGGAGATGTTTTGGATGAAGAAGTTTGTGCATGAGCTTGGTTTTACTCATGAGAAGTATATCCTGTATTGTGATAGCCAGAGTGCTATTCATCTTGGTAAGAACTCAACTTTTCATGCTAGATCTAAGCATATTGATGTGAGGTACCATTGGATACGAGATGTTCTTGAAGCTAAGCTATTAGAGCTTGAGAAGATACACACTAATGATAATGGTGCTGATATGTTGACGAAGACCTTACCAAGAGGAAAGTTTGAAGCATGTTGTTTGACCTCCAGCATGGAGGCATTCCCCACATAGTTGGAGGGGGAGATTTGTTGGGTATGGGTCCCACTATGTGGGAAACCCATATTTTTTGCCACAATATTTTGCCTTCTTTGGTTTTGTCAAAAGCCAATTTTTTGGCCTTTTAAGGTGGGAGTGGGCAGCATTTTTATTGAGAGAAAAACTCTCAATTTCATCCAGAGAAAGAGAATGAGATTGAAGCTCGTTGGAGAAAAAGAGAGAAGAGAAAAATCAGTTTTTTCAAGTTTGGTGCAGCAGTGATCAACTCTACAATCGAAGGTTCATCCGTGGTTCGATTGAGCTGATTTTTGGACAGCAGCTAGACGATAAGGTGTTCTTGACTTTGTACGGTCGGATTTTTCATCCGAGTCTTGTAGCGTCGAAAATACCCGTTTTTCAGCAGCTGTATTTTTGGTGATATTCTCTCATTTTTCTCTCTTTTGCTAAAGATTACATATTGTTAGCCTTGTTGGAGTTGAATGCTTGTTGTAGGCTTGATATTGTGATCTTGTAGTTGAACATTTGATGATAGTGGAGCTGTTGATCGGACTCTAAAGTCCCGTGGTTTTTACCCTTGATTTAGAGGGGTTTTCCACGTAAAAATACCGGTGTCTCTAATTATTTTTGTTGTGGTTGCATTAGTTGATTTGTGGTTGATTAAGTAATATATCTTGTGCTATTGTGCTTGCCATAATTTTTGACGGGAGTTATAGGGATAGAAAGAACACCGGTTGTGCTTTCGCTTTGTTTCAGTTGTTCGGTTTCTTCCCAACAACATTAGCCTTGTTGATCTTGTATAAAAATCTCAGGCTAGCAGCCATCGCAGCTTTTGTCACAACAATACTTGTTATGTTGGCAAACATTCCTTTGGGGAAAATGCTAGAGAAATTTCAGGACAAGTTGATGAAATCGAAAGATGAACGGATGAAGGCCACATTTGAAATTTTGAGAAACATGAGAATTTTCAAACTTCAGGGTTGGGAAATGAAGTTTTTGTCAAAGATTATCGGGCTAAGGAGCGTTGAGGAAGGATGGTTAAAAAGATTTGTTTATACTAATGCTATGACCAGCTTTCTTTTCTGGATTGCACCTTCGTTTGTATCTGTAGCCACTTTTGGTGCTTGTATACTTTTAGGCATCCCACTGGAGTCAGAGAAGATACTATCTGCACTTGCAACATTCCGGATCCTTCAAGAGCCTATTTACAATCTTCCTGACACGATTTCAATGATAGTTCAGACAAAGGTGTCTCTTGATAGAATTGCAACCTTCCTTAGGCTTGATGACTTGCAGCCTGATGCTATGGAGAAGCTCCCAAGAGGTAGTTCCAATATAGCAATTGAAATTGTTGATGGGAATTTCTCATGGGACTTGGCTTCTTCCTCTCCAACACTAAAAGACATAAATTTGAAAGTTTTCCATGGTATGAGGGTTGCTGTTTGTGGTACAGTTGGCTCTGGCAAGTCAAGTTTACTTTCCAGTATTTTGGAAGAAATACCCAAAATATCTAGAACTCTTTAAGTTCTATGGTACAAAAGCCTATGTTGCTCAGTCACCTTGGATACAAAGTGGCAAGATCGAAGAGAACATATTATTTGGTAAGGCGATGGACAGGGAAAGGTACGACCAAGTGCTTGAAGGTTGTAGCCTTAAGAAGGATCTTGAAATCCTCTAATTCGGTGATCAGACAGTTATCGGTGAGAGGGGAATTAATTTGAGCGGTGGACAAAAGCAAAGAATACAGATTGCACGTGCTCTATACCAAGATGCTGATATATATCTTTTTGATGATCCTTTTAGTACCGTCGATGCTCATACGGGCTCTTATTTATTTAAGGTAAAATCTTGTCTTTGTCTGATACTATAGCATGTATATTAAAGTTCTCATACTTTTATTTTATGCAGAAAGCTATACTGTTGTATTTGAGGTAATCAATTCAAATGCTAATATTTGCATCTTTCTTTAGTTTAAAGTAAAAAGTCAATTGATCTTTCTTCTTTTGTTGGTACGTTGCCTGATTCTATATGTTTATCTTTGAATGGCAGGAAGTTTTACTTGGCATTTTGAGTTCGAAAACACTGATATATGTAACTCATCAAGTTGAATTTTTACCAGCTGCTGATCTAATCCTGGTAAGCTATTTATAGTTTCGGTGTTTTTTTTATCCTATCCCTCAGGTTCATGAAATAATATAAATTACTGGGTTCAACTTCTACTTTTTTTTATTAGGTGATGAAAAATGGGAGGATTACACAAGCTGGAAAGTATAATGACATTCTGAATTCAAGTGCTGATTTTATGGAACTTGTGGGTGCACATAAGAAAGCATTGTCAGCCCTCGATACTGTTGAGGTAGGATCTGTTTCTGAAAAACGTGTCAGCGAAGGAGATGGTGCTTCAGGAAGTGCCAGTGGGGAAATGCTGAAAGAAGGTAACGAGAACAGTAAAGTAGATGATGATGGGCCAAAAGGACAGCTTGTCCAAGAAGAAGAGTGAGAGAAATGAAGAGTTGGGTTTTCAGTCTACTGGAAGTATATCACAACAGCTTATGGAGGAGCTCTTATACCTTTTATATTGCTGGCACAGATTCTCTTTCAGGTTTTTCAAATTGGAAGCAATTATTGGATGGCTTGGGCATCTCCTGTGTCTGCCGATGTCAAACCTCCTGTTACCAACCTTACGCTAATTATTGTCTATTTAGCTTTGGCCTTTGCAAGTGCTTTTTCTGTCTTTGCCAGATCCATGCTTCTTAATACAGCTGGATATAAAACAGCAACTCTTCTTTTCAAAAAGATGCATTTATGCATTTTTCGTGCCCCCATGTTCTTCTTTGATTCCACACCTAGTGGAAGAATCCTAAACAGAGTAAGTATCTGGTATTCATGTCCCTTTTCCGGCATGCCTCCCTTGATTCTAAAATTTTCTTTTCCCGACTCTTATAGGCCTCTACAGATCAAAGTGTAGTAGATTTGACCATGCCATTACTAGTCGGGGCATTCGCCTTTTCAGTTATCCAACTCCTTGGAATCATTGTCGTCATATCTCAGGTTGCTTGGCAGATCTTTATCATTTTTATACCCGTGATCGGTACCTGCATTTGGTATCAGGTAAATCTTGTTCTATTATGTTGTAAGCCAACTTGTGGATATTAAATACATGACCTCATTAACTTGCAACCATGTGCCAATATATTATAGTTCCCAAAGCTTGGTTTGAGAAAATATTCAACCTTGCATAATGCTTGGAGATACGAATTCTTATAAACATGTAGCCTTGCAGCAATATTACATATCTTCTGCTCGAGAGCTTGGACGGTTGGTTGGAGTATGCAAAGCTCCAGTAATACAGAGCTTTTCCGAAACAATTTTAGGGGCAACAACTATCAGGAGCTTTGATCAAGAATCAAGATTCCAGCAGAAGAACATGGAACTAATGGATGCTTATTCTCGTCCAAAATTTTATGTTGCTGGTGCAAGGGAATGGCTGTGCTTCCGCCTCGACATGTTGTCTTCTATAACTTTTGCCTTTTCTTTGTTCTTTTTGATCTCTATACCTAAGGGAATTATTGATCCAGGTAAGTGATTGCAGATTGGCATCTTAATTTTAGTTTTCTGTAAAGGAGAATGACTGAATGTATTTTTTCGCATTTAGCCATTGCGGGTTTAGCTGTGACATAGGGGCTCAATCTAAATATGTTGCAAGCTTGGGTAGTATGGAATATTTGCAGTATGGAGAATCGAATTATATCTGTTGAGAGAATTCTTCAATACAGTGGCATCCCTAGAGAGCCTGCCCTTGTAATTGTTGGAGTTTGAGAGTACTTTAACCTGGTAAAGTAAGAGTTGCAAACAGAGCACCGGCAGCAACATATTATACCCGGATAAAATATGAAGGAAAAATGCTTGGAGTTCAAACTTTTAGCTACTGTCAACAATGAAGAACAGAACTTAGAAGTTTTTAGAAGGCAAAGAAAGATGGAGCATATGGAAGAAAATCTGATGATTTCATTCATTTGAAACATTGGCTTAAAGCCATTACATATACCAGTTATTTGGCTGGTCAAAAGATTAACAAATCCTTTACCTAAACACTACCTAACTCCACTAGTTACATAGGGACTAGGTGATTTTGCTTGCAAACATAAACAAAGCTGGTGATCAGCTCTATCACCATTAAATTACATCAAACATAAACTAAACTACGTTCAAAATGAACTAGATTACAAAAGCATAGTTAAACGGTAACAAAATGTAACTGAGACGGAAAAGAAGCATCAACCCCTTCAGTTGCATGTATTTTACCCGGGTAACTTGTGTGTATGAATTCTTGCACATACTTTACCTAGATAACATAAGTGCATTAATTTTCACGTGCTTGAATCTGCATGGGCTGCATGGGAACTAACTTCAACACTCCTCCTTAGTTTCCATGCTTGTAACACCTAGCTACTTTCTCAGTTTTATAAACCTTGACACACCAAGGGCCTTTGTGAAGATATTAGCAACTTGTTCCTCTGAATTGCAATGAATCAGCTCCACCTCTCGAGCTTGTTCCATCTCCCTTATCACATGTAACTTGATGCTGAAGTGCTTCGTTCTGCCATGGAAGACAGGAGTCTTTGCAATTGCAACAGCAGACTTGTTGTCACAAAAGATCTCTGTTGCCTCCCTTTGATGTAGGTTAAGATCTAGAATTTTTCTCAGCCATATGGCTTGATTTACAGCATTTGCAACTGCAACATATTCAGCTTCTGCTGTTGATTGAGCCACAATCGATTGTTTCTTTGAGCTCCAACAAAACATGGTTGAGCCAAGGGTAAAAGCATATCCAAAGGTGCTTTTCATATCATCACTTGAACCAGCCCAGTCACTATCGGTATAGCCTTTCAACTTCAAGGTTTCAGCTTTGTTGAATAACACACCATAGTCAAGAGTGCCTTTGATGTACCTTAGCACTCTCTTTGCTGCTTGAAAGTGCTGGACATTACAGCAATGCATAAACCTTGATAACATACTTACAGCAAACAAGATATCTGGCCTAGTTGCTGTCAAATATAACAAGCAGCCAACTAGGCTCCTATAAGTAGACTCATTGACTGGTTTATGATCTCCTTGGCTTGACAGCTTCATTCCAACAGCAATAGGAGTGCTTGTTGGCTTACAATTCTCCATCGAGAACTTGGACAAAACCTTCAAGGCAAACGTTCTCTGTCCCAAGAAGATTTTTCCTTCTATTTGGCGCACCTCCATTCCCAAAAAGTATGTCATTAGCCCCAAGTCAGACATTTCAAACATGTTCATCATTTTGGCTTTGAATTCAGCCAACATATTTTGATCTCCTCCAGTCACCAAAAGGTCATCGACATAGAGGGATACAATAAGTTGTATTTCAGCTTCATTCTTCTTGACATATAGTGTTGGCTCACTAGAACTCCTTTCAAACCCCAAGCTGACCAGGTAACTGTCGATCCTGCTATACCAGGCCCTTGGTGCCTGTTTTAGGCCATACAGAGCCTTCTTCAATTTGTATACCATGTCTTCTTTGCCTGACACAACAAAGCCTTGAGGCTGATCAATGTAGATCTCTTCTTCAAGGAAGCCATTGAGAAATGCAGACTTCACATCGAGCTGGTGGATTTTCCACTGCTTCTGAGCTGCTAAGGCAATCAGCAATCTGATGGTGTCTAGCCTGGCCATTGGTGCAAATGTTTCCAGGTAGTCCAGACCATATTTCTGGCTGAATCCTTTGACTACAAGCCTGGCCTTCAGTTTGTTCAAGCTCACATCAGCATTTTGCTTGGCTCGATAGACCCACATTACTCCAATAACCTTCCTCTTGGCTGGTCTAGGAACCAATTCCCATGTCTGGTTCTTCTCAATCATGGCAATTTCATCAACCATTGCCTGTTTCCAGCCTTCATCAGCTTCAGCTTCTTCAAAACTGCATGGCTCCACTATGGCAACTTGAGCCCTTTCATAAATTTCAGCCAAAGGTCTAGTGCCTCTGACTGGCATGTCATCAATGTCCATATCAGGACTATTTTTTTCAGGCACTGTTCGATCAACCACAAGTTCTTCAGAGACAGCTTCAGGTTCATTCTTGTCCCAATTCCAACAAGCCTTCTCATCAAACACTGCATCTCTGCTCACTTGGATTTTGTTGGTTAAAGGATCCAGGATCCTATAACCCTTTTTTACCATACTATACCCGGTTAAAATACCAGGAACAGCCCTTTTGGACAACTTGTCCCTCTTAACAGCTGGTACTTGGCTGTAACATAGGCAACCAAAGACTTTCATATGAGCCAATGATGGCTTGAACCCGAACCAGGCTTCAAAAGGTGTCTTGTGAGCAAGTGCTTTGGTTGGAAGCCTATTCTGAATGTAGACAGCAGTGTTGACAGCTTCAGCCCACATGGTTTTGGGCAAATTCTTCTCAAACAATAAACATCTGGCCATATCCATCAAGCTCCTATTTTTCCTTTCACTAACCCCATTTTGTTGGGGTGTGTAGACATTGGTTAGCTAGTGTTTGATGCCAGCGTCTTTGCACAAAGCTTGGAACTGAGCTGAAGTGTATTCAGTTTCATTATCTGACCTAATGGTCTTTATCTTGCAGCTTGTTTCTGTTTCCACTGCAGCTTTGAACTTTATAAACACTTGAGCAACCTCAGACTTATGCTTCAAAAAATAAACCCAGCAGTATCTGGTAAAATCATCAATGAAGAGAATAAAGTACCTGTTGCCACTAAGTGACTCAGTTCTCATGGGGCCACAAACATCAGTGTGCACTAGTTCCAGCTTGCTTGATGCTCTCCAGGTGGTGTTTGCAGGAAATGGAAGCCTAGCTTGCTTTCCCATCTGACAGACTTCACAAACATCTTTATTTTGAACTGTCTTGGTGAAGTTTTCAACCATTTCCTTACTGACCATCCGAGCCATAGACTTATAGTTGGCATGCCCAAGCCTTTGGTGCCAAAGCTTGGAGTCTTCAGAAGAAACAGCATAGGCATTATCAAAGCCTTTATTCTAGTCCACAACAAAGCTCTTTTCTGTTATGGCTACTGACATGAGCATGGATCCACTTGGATCACTAATTTGACATTCATTTCCTTTGAACACCACTGTATAGCCTTTTTCAACTAACTGAGCTATACTTAACAGGTTTCTGTCAATTTCAGGAACTAACAAAACATTTGAAATGATTTTGTTACCTGTTGGAGTGCGAATAACCACATCTCCCTTTCCTTCTGCCTTGATAAAGTGGTCATTGCCAACTTTAACTTGTGTTTTACAGCTTCTGTCTAAAGACTTGAAGATAGCTGCATCTGGTGACATATGGTTGGTGCAGCCACTATCAAGGAGCCAACCATTTGAGTCTTTCTTCTGAGCAGCTGAGCAGGAGACTGCAAAGACCTGCTCCTCATTATCACTGCCTTCTTCAGCTACCCGAGCTTCAGCCTTATGTTGTTGGTTTTGACCAGGTCTGCCTTTTTCTTTGCAGACCCTTTCAACATGGCCTTTCTTTTTGCAGTGTTGACACACAGCATCTGGTCTGAACCAGCATCTGGCCTCTGGATGACCAGGTCTTTTGCAAAATCTGCAAAGTCGATCTCCTCCTCTTGCAGCATCAGGCTTAGGCCTATTTTTCCAGTTCTTCTTGCCCTTATAGGCAGTGGTACTTGAAGTTGCTTTAGCTTTGGCTTGAAAAGCTCCCTCCTAGTGCTCCTCTATTCTACTGGCTCTCCTTTTTTCCTAAGCATAAAGAGCATTAATGAGCTCTGTTAGAGAGATGGTTGCCAGGTCTCTCGAATCCTCCAAGGATGAGATCTTTGCCTCATATCTTTCAGGCAATGTTGAGAGCACCTTCTCCACAATTCATGTCTCACTGAACTGTTCTCCTAACAATCTTATACTGTTGACCACAGCCATTATCCTGTCTGAGTACTGCTTCACCGTCTCTTCTTCCTTCATCTTGAGATTTTCAAAATCTCTTCTCAAGTTTAAGTGCCTTGGAACTCCTCCTTGAGCTTGTCCCAGGCCTGCTTGGGAGTCTCACAAGCCATGATTCTGGTGAAAATAACATCAGAAACACAGTTCTGAATGCATGACATGGCCTTGTGCCTTTTGGTCCTCTCATCTGCATGTTGTCTGATTTGAGCCACTGTTGGATTGGCTCGAAGTGGAGCTGGCTCGACATCAGTGTTGACAACTTCCCACAGATCAAAGGCCTGTAGGTAAGTCCTCATCTTGACAACCCATATGTGGAACCCCTCACCATTAAAAACTGGTGGTGCTGCAGGAGAAAAACCTGATGAAGCCATTTAATTTTCAGCAACAGGTCCTCTAAGATGAAAGCTCTTGATACCAATTGTTGGAGTTTGAGAGTACTTTAACCGGGTAAAGTAAAAGTTGCAAACAGAGCACCGGCAGCAACGTATTATACCCGGATAAAATATGAAGGAAAAATGCTTGGAGTTCAAGCTTTTAGCTACTGTCAACAATGAAGAACAGAACTTAGAAGTTTTTAGAAGGCAAAGAAAGATGGAGCATATGGAAGAAAATCTGATGATTTCATTCATTTGAAACATTGGCTTAAAGCCATTACATATACCAGTTATTTGGCTGGTCAAAAGATTAACAAATCCTTTACCTAAACACTACCTAACTCCACTAGTTACATAGGGACTAGGTGATTTTGCTTGCAAACATAAACAAAGCTGGCGATCAGCTCTATCACCATCAAATTACATCAAACATAAACTAAACTAAGTTCAAAATGAACTAGATTACAAAAGCATAGTTAAACGGTAACAAAATGTAACTGAGACGGAAAAGAAGCATCAACCCCTTCAGTTGCATGTATTTTACCCGGGTAACTTGTGTGTATGAATTCTTGCACATACTTTACCCGGATAACATAAGTGCATTAATTTTCACGTGCTTGAATCTGCATGGGCTGCATGGGAACTAACTTTAACAGTAATAGAAACTAATAGGCCGGACCGATCTTGGCCATTTTGTGGAGAAGTTCATATTCATGATCTGCAGGTAATGCAGTTGAATGAGGTTTATGACTCTAATTTGATGTATTATTTTTGAAGTAACTGATGATGATCTATGTAGGTGAGGTACGCCTCGCACATGCCACTTGTCTTACGAGGTCTGACATGCACATTTCCTGGAGGTTTGAAAACCGGCATTGTAGGGCGAACAGGCAGTGGCAAAACAACTCTCATACAAACACTGTTCTGAATTGTTGAACCTGCAGCAGGCCAGATTATAATTGATGGTGTCAGTATCTCATCAATTGGACTGCAAGATTTGCGGTTAAGACTCAGCATCATTCCTCAGGATCCTACCATGTTTGAAGGGACTGTACGAAGCAATTTGGACCCTCTCAAAGAGTACACAGATGAACAGATTTGGGAGGTGGGTTCATATCATTTTTATTCGTACCATTTCCTTTCTAATGAATGCAATCTTTTATGATTAGTATTTGAATCCTGACATGTATCAATGGTGCCTTAAGGTGTTGGATAAGTGCCAACTAGAGTCTTCAGGTCCGATATCCTATAACATAACATACAAATTGGTTGTTTTTGCTTTTGAATGTCATACAAATTGTTTAAGATCTACTTGATTTGAGTTTTTGAATGACAGTATTATGATTTGATAACATTGCTTCAACAGTTAGCGAGAATGGAGAGAATTGGAGTATGGGGCAAAGGCAGCTGGTTTGCCTCGGGCGTGTACTGCTCAAGAAAAGTAAGATCTTAGTACTTGATGAAGCAACGGCATCGGTTGATACAGCTACTGATAATCTGATCCAGACAACCTTAAGGGAGCACTTCTGTGACTGTACGGTCATAACAATTGCCCACCGAATAACTTCGGTTGTTGATAGTGATATGGTTCTACTTCTAAGTCAGGGTTAGTATTGCAGTAAATTATGATTTGCTTGCAACACTCTTTGAAGTTGCACTCCATTTAAAACTTGTAGAATTGTTGCAGGAGTTATTGAAGAATACGATTCCCTGGCTAGATTGCTAGAGAACAAGTCATCATCTTTTGCACAGCTTGTAGCGGAGTACAGTATAAGATCAAAATGAAGTTGACTGGTCTAGATGGTGGAAAAAATCAGGTGTTAATTTTACATCTTCATGTAGAAGAGTCCAAGTGCTCATTAGGGCGAAAGCAACGCAGGATGTTTTGTACAAAACAATCCTTTCTTTTTTGCTTCCATAAACAGTTGTAGAAAATAATAAAGCATTGAGTCTTGTACGTTGTCAAAGACAGAGTTTCATGGAACGAAGTTAAAAGTGTTAGGAATCTAATAATGTTGTATAATCTCTTTTCATTTATAAAAGCTGTTTAAATATATATATATTTTAAATTTATTTAGGTAGACAAATCTTATTTAGTTAGATAAGTTTTATTAATATTTTAGAAATATTTTATTTTATCTTTTAGTAGTTTATTAGGATAAGGGATTAATAGTTTATTAAAATAACAGAATTATTTTCCCAATTATAAGTTTTATGCGGATTCACATTTCTTTCTCCAAATCTGTGATCTACATATTCTCTTGTTTAAAGCAAGATCTCCTTCTACGAAGTCAAAAGCATGCATGGGTGTAAAAGTTTCCTTCCCAGATAATGCATAAAAAAAGACAAAAAGGTATCTTATTTTAGATGATTCTTTATTTAAAGAAAAATCTCACTCAATCAAAATCTTAGCTTCACCCCGAGATATAAAAATATTCAGGGTCCTTTCCGACTGCATCAAGTAAGATTCCTTATTTTTTTATTATTTTTTGTTGTTGTTTGTTTGGACAAGTGATGAATTTTATCATCCAAAAAGAAGCATAATTCAGCTACAAAGTACATAAAAAAACCAACCAAAACAAATGAACAGATGAATAACTACCCCAAACATTATACGATCCCAGTCCCTACAAAGTTGAAAATTAACAGTATCAATCCTATCCTATTAATCAATTTCCCCCCTAAGTTGGAACCTTAGAATATCCTCTACATGCTGCAACATAAATTTGAACCTAGGAATTCACCAATTATCATGGATGTTTAGCAACGATCTCACAGGTGGTGAATAACCAAATTCCAATTTGGAAATGAATCTTTAGGATGCTTTCCTTTGACAAACTTACTTCTTCCTAGTGCACTGGACTGGTTACCAGGCATCCAAAATTGATGTCTTGCCGCCGATGTTTGAGCTATCCAAAATTTAAAAACAGTCCAAAATGCTTGAGGAAGAACATATCAAGTTGCCAACTTGGCTTACTCTTGAACTATGTTGAAAAACTTTATGCATAGTTACAAATTCTAGTTTTGGTTACTTGGCACTTGCTTCTTTGACTCACCATTATCCATTAGTACAACTGTTTTATATTCTCAGTTGTTCATATTAAAATTAATGTCATTTTCATATTCTATTCATGGTTTAATTTAATTGGATTGGAGTTCTGGATATTGCCAAATTCAAGCCATGTATGGTTTTCTACCACATATTTTCTGAAGTAGATAGAAAGCAGAGACTGGTAACTAAACTTCGGTTAGTATAGGGAGAGAGTTGTAATTGTAAAATCAATGGGGATTTTTTTTTTTTGGGGGGGGGTAAGTTTTGTGATTTTGCTTCACTCCTGCACTTACTGCAAGCAAAATCTTCCCTTTCACCAAAACCAAGCCTTCTCTGAAAGACCCCTTCTTAGAGTGATGAAGGGCCCACCCTTCCATGGGAATCCTCTTCATCCCAATAGAACACCTGAGAGTCCCTTTCTTTTTCTTTCTACTTCCATTCTTTGTTTAAACAAAATTTGATCCTTTTTTGGTTTAGAATATTATCTTATTCTTATTGATGGAAATGGCACTTGAATCTTTTTTTCTGAGCCAACCCAGTTTTATTTCTTCAACAAAGTCCTCACCTTTCAAGTTTTTTAATCGAAATTTGAAGTTCCCATCAAAGTTTTTATCCAAAATAAAGAATTGCCCAACTCCTCAATTCTCCAGCTTTCCCAATCCCCGAGTTTTCAAGTCCTTTGGATTGCCAAAAACCGGTTCTTCTGGAGATCAAACACATTTGGGGTTGTCAAGTGAAGAAAATGAACAGAAGTTGAGTTGGCTGAGAAAGGGAATTTTGGGGGCAATGGTTTGTGGTATTTTAATCCTTGGATGCAAAAGGGTGTTTGCTGTAGAAGAAGTGGTTAATGCTGGTTATGTGGTGATTGGGAAGTCCATGTTGCTGTTGAGAAATGCTTGGCCTAAGGCATCTATGATTCTGAAAGTATTCAAGGAGCAAGGTGTGGTTTTGACACTGCTTTTAGGTCTGTCTGCCTTCTTCTCAATGGCTGAGACTGCTATAACTACATTATGGCCCTGGAAGGTATTTATTTCTTTGACCCTGGATTTAATAGCTTTATACTTATTGAATGCATATTTCTGGTGAGTAATGCGGTTTCAGATTGTTGCAAGTTGGAAAGAATCTAGATGCTTCAGTCAATTTTACTGCTATCTTTTGAATATTTTCCCTTTCCTGATTGTTGTTTGATTTTCTTTGGTGACTTTTTGAATTTGGCTCAAGTTGATATAAATCAATTTTTGATTTGCTATGTCAGCTTTCCATATAAATTCCATATCGTATTATTATGGTGAATTGAGCTTCTTTAGTGATATTCATCTCTTCAAGATAGAATACAGGAAAACATTCGGAGTGTAAAGGGAGAAGAAAGGAGAGGCGGAGAGAGAACAAAGACAAGCAACTTTTTTTTTATAATCCATAGGAACAACATAAGGGCATCAGATAAATATTTTGAAAAATAGATTGCACTTTAATTTTTTAGTTAGAGAGGGCTGAAGTAGAAAATATCTGATGCAAGTTTTCTTCTTTGTATACTGGTTGTTTCTAGTTTGTCAGGTCATCAAGCCTTTAAGAAATCTATCATCCATTGATAATCTGATGTTAATCTGTCTCAGATACGTGAGCTGGCGGAAAAAGAGTCCGAAGATGGTGTGTTCAAAATGCTTCGTAGTGATGTAACTCGGTTTCTCACTACCATTCTTATAGGCACCACGTACTCCTCTTTCCTTACCATCACCTTGATATTTTCCGCTTCCATTTCTTTTCAGCTTAAGCTTCAAAGCATTTCTTATTGTAGATTGTGTTTATGTACTCAGTGCGTCCAATATTGGAGCAACCGCTTTAGTCACAGATGCTGCAACTGAAATATTTGGAGAAGCTGGTGTTAGTGCTGCAACTGGAGTAATGACTGTATGTTTCAGTATCCTGTTCTTTGATTTATTTTCATGTGTGTGTGCGGGTGGCATGCCTGCAAATCTTTGTTTCTATCTCATATCATGAATTTATGCTAAGTCAGTAAAAAAAATTACTCAGTTAACTTGTGGTTTGTTGCAAAATGACCATCCATGCAAACTGCGAATTGTGAGCTCACTAAAAAATGCGAGCTCACCCAACTTGAGAGCTTACCTGCGAGCTCTTCACACGGCAAGTTACTAGCTTGCACTGAAACAATAATAACTTTTTGATTAGACATTGTGGCAGTTGATTAGACTGAAATCAACCATGAAAAAGAAGTTTATATGAATCTAGTCACTAGATTAAGCTAAGTTGTAATTATTGTATTATTATTTTTTAGCTTATTTAAGCTTTCTTATTCCTGTAAACATTGCAATCAGTTTATAATAAAACAATAGCTAACAAGTTGATTCTTCTTAAAAAGAAATTATTCTTTTTGCCTCTGTTCCAATCTTTCCTTCATCAAATATCCAACAATTGGTATCAAGAATCACTTATCTTTGAGGGCTTATTTTCATAAAAATGTCTTCAGCAAACTTTACACCACCACCACCCCCTTATATTTACAGGAGAAAACTATCACATCTGGGTAGTAAAAATGAAAACCTATCTTCAAGCCTTTGATCTTTGGGAAGTCGCAAATGCTGAAATAAAACCACCAGTGTTGAGGCCAAATCTCAGACTTGCTCAAATGAAACAACACAGTGAGGAATGTGCCAAAAAACACAAGGCGATGTCTTGCCTATAAAACTGTGTTTCAGACGTGATAAGTTCAAGGAGGAGTTCCAAGGATCACAGAAGATAAAGCAGCAGCAGATGATCAATCTCAGACGAAATTTTGAAAACCTCAAGATGAAGGAAGCTGATACTGTGAAGCAATATGCGGATCGAATCATGGTAGTGGTGAACCAGATAAGACTAGTAGGTATTCAATTTTCGAATAGTTGAGAAGGTGATTATCACACTTTCTGAGAGATACGTATCAAATATATCCTCACTACAAGATTCAAGGGATCTATCAACGATCTTACTCTCAGAGGCAACCAATGCCCTAAATGCTATAAAACAAAGAAGGGCAAGCAGAGAAGAAGGACATGATGAAGGAGCTTTTCAAGCCAAAAATAGAGATGTGAGCTCCTTAAGTCAAAAAGATAAAAAGAGCTGGTTAGATAAGAAGGAGAAATCAAAGAAAGAAGGTGGAAAGAAAAAATATCCACCATGCTCACACTGCAAAAAGTTGGGGCATCCTGAGAAGTTTTACTGGTTCAGGCCTAACACTCAATGCAAAAATTGTAAACAATTTGACCATATAGAGAAAGTATGTAAAAAAAAGGGCATACTCAACAACAAAATGCTGAGGCACAGACAGCAGAAGTAAAAGGACTGATGTTCACAATTTCTTGCGAAGCCCAGCTCGCCACACCTTGCGAACTCTCCAGCAGAGTAAGAAATAATTGGCTAGTAGATACTGGTTGTACGAGTTTTATGACAGCAGATTCGAGCATCTTCAAGAATGTTGACAAAAGGTTCCACTCTAAGGTGAAAGTTGAAAATGACTAGTATACTGAAGCAGTTGGAAAGGGAGATGTTTCGATCAAAACTCCATCAGGTACTAAACTTGTCACAAATATTCTTTTAGTTCCTGACATAGACCAAAATTTGCTAAGTATAGGTCAACTGCTCGAGAAAAACTATTTTGTTGTATTCAAGGACAACAAATGTTTAATTCTTAATCTAAGTGGTTGCGAGCTCATATCAACAAAGATAACAGACAAAAGTTTTGCTATCAATTGGAACTTAGCAACTTCAGTAGCATATACCAACTCACTGGATGAAACAAAATTGTGGAAAAAAGAATGGGACATGTTGACTTCAAATCCTTAAATGTCCAAGATTAATTTGGTTGAAAATTTATCAAATATGGCTAATCATGATGATGTATGTAAGGTATGCCAACTTGGAAAATAGGTGAGATCTCCATTTCCTGCGAACACAGCATGGCGAGCTACTGAAAAATTACACTTAGTACATACTAACATTTGCGGACCCATGAAAACAAAGTCGCCAATGGAAGTAGGTACTTTGCGTTATTTATAGATGACAATACAAGGTTCTGTTGGGTGTACTTCATGAAGATCAAGTCCGAGGTGGCTGAAATCTTCTTTAAGTTTAAAGCCATGGTTGAAAACCAAAGTGATTACAAGCTCAAAATGGTAAGATCAGAAAATGGGGCAAAATACACCTCAGAAAAGTTTGAAAAATTCTGTAAAGAAACTAGTGTCCATCATCAACAGAGCAATGTGTACACTCCACAACAGAATGGTGTAAGTGAAAAAAAATAGAACTGTGATGAACATGGCTTACTGTTTACTATTTGAAGGTAAACTGCCAAATGATTTCTGAGTAGAAGCAGTAAATACTGCTATTTACCTGCTAAATAGACTACTTATTAAAGCGGTTGAAGGGAAGACATCATTTGAGGCCTGGTATGGTTTTAAACCTTTTGTTTCACATTTTAAAGTATTTGGTTGCACTTGTTTTGTTCATGTTCCAGAATAAAAAAAGAAGCAAGCTAGACAGTAGATCGCAGTCAGGGATATTTGTTGGATATTCTAGTGTTAAGAAAGGATACAAAATCTATAATCCTTTCACCAAGAAAGTGATCATAAGCAGAGATATGAAGTAGGATGAAAGAAAAATCTTAAATTGTACTACAACAGAGGAGATGTGTGAAGAAGGGAGTCCAAAACCTGATTTGCGAGCCACTGGGAACCAAAATGAAAATGATGTAGTTGATCAACAACCAGTATGAGGAACCAGGTCCATCACTGAAATCTATCAATAGTGTAATCTAGTGAAGCTAGAACCAGTCACTTTTGAAGAAGCTGCTCAAAAAGCTGAATGGCTATCAGTTATGAATGATGAAATCACCATGATAAAAAAAAATAAGACATGGGAGTTGGTAGATAGACCAATTGACAAGAAAGTAATTTGTGTTATATGGGTGTTCAGAACCAAAATGAATCCTGATGGATCAGTCACCATATATAAAGCAAGGTTGGTTGTGAAAGGGTTTAACCAGCAATATGGAGCGGACTTCATTGAAACCTTGGCTCCTGTTGCGAGGTTAGACACTATAAGACTGCTACTAACTCTTGTTGCTTAAAAGGGTTGGAGGATACATCAAATGGATGTAAAGTCAGACTTCCTAAATGGCTTTCTGAAGGGGTAAATTTATATCGAACAACCTTAAGGGTTTGCAATACTTGGACGCAAGGCCAAGGTGTACAAATTGCACAAAGCGCTATATGGTTTGAAGTAAGCACCAAAAGCGTAGTATGAAAAAATTGATAGTCACCTGACAAAAATGGGTTTAAAAGAAGCATTAGCAAGCCCACTTTATATGTGAAGAAAACTGATAATGAAACACTTCTCATTATTTCATTATATGTTATCATTTACTTGTGATTGGCAGCAATAACAAACTGGTGACTGTATTTAAGGATTAGATGCAAGACAAGTTTGAAATGTCAGACTTAGGTGAAATGACATACTTTGTCGGTCTAGAGGTGAATCAAGCTCATGATGCAATCTTCATAAACTAGAAGGGGTTCGCAATAAAAATCCTGCGAAGATATAGCTTGGAGAATTGTAAACTTGTGAGCACTCCTATCGTTCAAGGTGAAAAGCTCACCAGCAATGAAGATATTGAGAAGGTTGATGAAACAAGGTACAGAAGCTTGGTGAGATGTTTGCTTTACTTGACAACATCTAGATCTAACATAATGTTTATTGTAAGTTTATTGTCATGGTACATGCATTGTTGCAATATGAACCACTACAAAGCAGCAAAAAGAGTTCTACGATACATAAAAGGAACTCTAGATCATGAAGTGAAGTTTATGAGAACTGAAAAGGTCAAGCTACTTACGTATTCAAATAGTGATTTGGTTGGATCCATTGAAGACATGAATAGTACCTTAAGTTATTTCTTTACTCTAGGATCAAGTATGTTCTGTTGGAGCTCGAAAAAATAAGAATCAGTGGCGCAGTCAACTGCAGAAGCTGAGTATGTTGCAGCCACAGCAGCTATAAATCAAGCTATTTGGTTAAGGAAATTACTGAATGATTTAAATTTAAAGTAAAAAGAAGCAACAGAGATTAAGTGTGATAATCAATCTGTTGTTGCAATTACAAAAAATCCGATATTTCATGGAAGAACAAAACACTTCAAAATTAAATATCACTTTGTAAGAGAAGTGGAACAAGCCAAGGAAGTAACCTTGGTACATTACAGTTCGCAAGATCAATTGGCTGATATTTTAACAAAAGCACTTGGAAATATGATGTTTGAAAAGCTGCGTTATGATATTGGAGCTCGAAGCATGGATGTCAAAGAGGAGTGTTGTGAAATTACCATCCATTCGAACTGCGGATTGCGAGCTCACCAAAAAATGTGAGCTTACCAAGACTGCGAGCTCACCAAACTTGAGAGCTCACTTGCAAGCCCTTCACTCTGTAAGTTACCAACTTGCACTGAAACAATATCTTTTTGATTAGACTGAAATCAGGTAATGAAAAAGAAAGTTATATGAATCTAGTTACTGGATTAAACCAAATTGTAATTATTTTATTATTATTTTTAGGTTATTTAAGCTTTCTTATTCCTGTAAACATTGCAATCAGTTTTTAATGAAACAATAGTTAAAAAGCAGATTCTTGTTCAAAATTTTTTATTCTTTTTGTTTCTGTTTCAATTTTTCCTTCATCAAATATCCAACATGGTTGGCCAACACATGAATGTTGGAAAATATATTTCTCTCAAAACATTTGGAAACTGGTTAAATTTTCTTAATGGTGCTAGGTTGCCATATTGCTTCTCACTGAGATCACACCAAAGAGTGTAGCTGTTCACAATCCCACAGAAGTTGCCAGATTTGTGGTAAGCTTTTTCTGATATTCCCCCACATCTGGGTATTTAATTTCGCCACGGGCCAGATGTGTGCTAAAACAGCACTAGCTTTTTCTCTTATATTTCATTCTATATGCTTCATGGCTCTCATGGTACTTTGCGAAAGTAATCATTACCAAATCAAAACTGGCTGACTGATAATGGTTGCAATATTTCTAGGTCAGGCCAGTGGCATGGCTTTCTGTAATACTATATCCAATCGGAAGAGTTGTCACATATCTATCCATGGGAATGCTCAAAATTCTTGGTCTAAAAGGAAAAAGGTGAAGAAAACAAATACTTGCTTTTAATCTATCTGCAATTTCTAACTCATCATGATGTTTCATTTTTGTTTCTTTCCAGTGGTTTGTCAACGTATGCCATCATTGTTTTATATGCTTTTGGAATGCCTCATGGATTTTCTCTTTTTCTTTAGTGAACCTTATGTTACTGAAGATGAATTGAAGCTAATGTTATGAGGGGCAGAGTTGAGTGGAGCAATAGAGGAGGAGGAACAGGTAACCCATATACATCACTCATTTCATAAGTATTTATGCTTAACTCTTATTGAGCATTTGGTTCACACATATATTGTATTTGTAATAGATATTTTTCTATTACCTTCTTTTCTATAACCTTAGACCAGTGGGTCTTCATATGCACCCAAATAAAATTTTCTTTGCTTCCCCTTTTATATGTTTTGCTTAGATGAAAATTTGAGTGCAACATACATTATTAACTCATTGGCTCCTTGATGAGCACAATAGATCCAATGATATCTTATTTGTTGTTATAATAGTCTTTGAGGAAAACTTTATTCACCGTGGACATGTCAATCTATGGCGATTGATTCTAAGTTATCTACAATGAGTTCAAGCTCTCAATGTTCATATTACCTCCCCACCCCCCCCAAAAAAAAACAAATTGTTCCTCTTTCTTTGTTTTTTATTCCGGTGCTCTTATATATTGGAATCCTTCACAGGATATGATTGAAAATGTCTTAGAGACAAAAGATACCCATGTTAGAGAGGTGATGACACCTCTTATCGATGTTGTCGCAATTGATGCAAGCTCGACTCTTGTTGAGTTCCACAATTTGTGGTTAACTCAAGAATATTCAAGGTAAATAGTCTACATGAACTTTCTCCTAGGTTCTTTTTAATTTAAAATAACTTGTTAAAAGATTTTTGACATTTTTGCAGGGTGCCCGTTTTCGAGCAGCGTGTTGATAATATAGTTGGCATTGCATATGCTATGGATCTACTAGATTATGTTGCAAAGGTCAGACAATTTCTACTCTCTCTTTTTCCCCCTTTTATCATCATAAATTTTTGGCTTATGAAGTACGCAACAGTATCATTGTGCACAGCATTATAACTTGTTTGATTTTGAAGGGTGAACTGCTAGAAAGTATTACTGTGGGAGATATGTCTCACAAACCTGCATACTTTGTGCCTGGTAATTTTTAAGCTTGGTTTCTTCAGTTAATTCCATGCTTTGAGTTAAAATGCAGCTGAATTTTACATGTCTTACTTGGCATCTATTTGGCCAAATGGTATCTATCACTTCTATTTATTATCATTCATTAACATGTTTTTGTCTACATGTCATTATAGATTATTCTGAGAAGCTATTACAAAAAGAATTATACAATTTATTTTGCAGTTTCAATGTCGGTCTGGAATCTTCTTAGAGAGTTTCGCATTAGGAAGGTTCATATGGCTGTTGTTCTTAACGAGTATGGTGGAACTGTTGGAGTACGTGCTATACTTTAAATCATGAATTGGTTTTGGTTTTTGGATTTGTATTCTTGAATGAGTCTTACTGTCTTAGCTGTGGAAGAACCTCAAAGTAAGATGGATTCTTGTTAAAACTGTGGTTTGCAAATATTCATGTTTTATATAGAAGTGCTGACATAGCGTAGCTAATAATCTGCTCTATACCCACTTAAACTAGCATCAAATGATTTGTATGGCATAGTTTAAACTTATTAGTATGAAACTGAACACAAACATGTTTACCTGCAATTGAATTGAATGAGTTGTCAAATGTTCCAAAGTCCCTTTAACTCTTGTTAGAAAATCAGGTGAGATTGGAATCTGCAATGCTTAAATCTAGCAAACACCAACAGAAACAAATATGCATTTATACCTCCCTCCCTCTTGCACCATCATTCGGTTATGCACTATATATTCATTTATCTCTTCTTTTCTATTTTGGAGCAGATAGTCACCTTGGAAGATGTGGTTGAGGAGATTGTTGGTGAAATATTCGACGAAAATGATTCTAAAGTACGGCTTGCTACATCTTTTCCCAACTTTGCATTGATTATGTTAGCATTGCATTCACAAAGATTTGGTGGTGGAATGAGGATCAAGTAATACTTATATCAACCATGCTATTAATAAATATGTGGACTTCATTTTCAAGTTTATATGATTTTACGTTTTTCCTGCTATGACAGGAGGAGATCCAGAAGAAAACTGGCTATATTGTAATGCGAGCAGAGGGTATCTTTGATGTTGATGCTAATACTTCTATTTATCAACTTTCTGAAGATCTAAATATCAAATTGCCAAAAGTAAGCTACTTCTATTACATATTATTTATATAAATCCTCATGCATAAGCTTTCATTCTACCTGCAGATGTTTGCTAGAATAGTTCAAATGTTCATAAATATGCATTTCAATGTTAAAATCGTGATTTTCCATTCATATGGAATATCTGTATTAGAGAAAAAGGAACTCCAAGTTGGACCTCCCCTTACAGTATGAAGATCTGGATCCACAGATATAAAGTGTATGCTTGTCAAATAAATATATTTCGTTTTTGCTATCTTTTAGGAACATCAGTATGAGACAGTGTCAGGTTTTGTTTGTGAGGCCTTTGGATATATACCAAGGACAGGTGAGAGTATTAAGGTAGTCCTTGAAAAGGAGGACGAAGAAGATGATGAGGATTCCGAAGCTGGATCTGATCATCATGATTCAAAGGAAAGGCATCAAATTTATAAACTCAAGGTACGATATCCTTTTGCCACATGCATTTGTATTGCATAACATTGCTTTTGAATATTGTTCCTCAAAAAGAGCATACATACAAAATGAATGTAGTTAGAACTTATGCGTTCTGGATTACGAATAATCAGAATCTCTAAAACTAGTAAATGAAATGTAAAAAACATTTTGTCATTGGAATTATGATGAACTTTATTCATTACGATATTTTCCTTATAAATCAGTTTCTTTTTACCTTAATGGCAAACGAATCTTCCTTCTTTTGAGACGAATCATTCAAATTTTGATATTCTTCTGAGATATTGTGGGACTAATTGTTGTACTCAATCACAATGAAAGCAAACAAGAATGCTCACCTTCAAGAAAATGGTCATAGAATATATGTTACATAGTTCAGTAAAGCTATTATGAAGGAAACACTGATGAGCACTTGCCATGGCATCTCTTCTTCATGCAGGATGTAGACTAAAGCTTTTTTTTTTACATAAATACATCTTCTCTGTCAAGTTTTGTATTGATTCAAATTGTTTATAAGGCCAAAACTTAATCAACTGTATTACTAACACTTTAATGTGGGCAATTTGTGTTTGGTGCAGATATTGGCAGGAAATGCCCGAAAAGTAAGTGCCGTTAGATTTGAATGTATAAACAATGAGGAATTTCTATTAGATACCATGGAGGTAACTCCAAAGGTTCCAAAAATCATGAAGAGGAAACGAAGAAATGATGAAGACTCAAATAATGGTAACAATGGTGAATAAGATGCATTTGGAAAGAGGCAAGAGGATGACCTCTCAGATCACTATATAACTACTGATCATAATGAGAATAAAGAAAGTCCTTATGGACAGTAGTGTTGTTCCAATAGGGTCGGAAGCGTGTAAATTATTGTACTAAAAATCACACAAAGTTCAATTCTCAGGGAAGAGAGGTGGATCACATGGATCTCTTAAATACCAAGTCTTTCCTTAGACAGAATATCCCTTCTATAGTAATTTAATAGCACAATTAAATACTACTATTATACCCTCAAATATTGAAAGAAAAATAGGACAAGAAAGAACACAAGAGATTTAATGAGGTTCGGTAAATTATACCTACGTCCTCGGGTACTAACACCAGATGATAACTTTACTATCTCCAAAGTATTACAAACAAATAGAATTCCTTAAGAATTCTCAAATGGGAGAAGAGAGAAAACTAAGAGAGAAAGATTGGTTGGGATGGTTGAAATGAGAAATGGTTAGGCCTATTTATAGTTGAGGTACAGGGACTAACTTGCAAATGGCCTAAAAAATTAGGGACCAAAATTACAGTTATCCCATTCAACTTTAAACAACTTGCCTATCATTTTTTTTCTTTCGGTGCCACTTGCACCTCCCATTTTTGACTTTTCAACAATCTCCACCTTGAAGATTTGATTAGGATAATCACATCTTCACACACTTCTTTCAACTCCCCAAATTCGATAAAGCTATCTTTTGTAGTGCCTCCAAATGCGCTCTCGAGCGCCATACACCTAAAGGTGCTCAAATTTTCAGGATGTTAATCAAGTTCAAACAATGATTAAACTTGATTGTTGTTACCACCTTGGTCATCATATCTGCGGGATTATCTGCTGTCGGAATCTTCTGAAGTAGAATTTTTCCTTTTTCAAAGACTTCCCGCACAAAGTGATATCTTACGTCGATATGCTTGGTTCTTGAATGATAGACTTGATTTTTCGCTAAATGAATAGCACTCTGACTGTCACAATATAGACTAATGTGACTTTGAACAACTCCCAAGTCTTTCAATAATCCATTAAGCCAAATAGCCTCCTTAACAGCTTTTGTAACTGCCATATATTCCGCCTCTGTAGTAGACACAGCTACTGTAGACTGTAAGGTAGACTTCCAACTCACTGGGGCTTTCGCAAGAGTAAACAGATACCCCGTAGTTGAACGACGTTTATCTAAAACACCAGCAAAGTCGGAATCAACATATCCAACTACAAACTGACCAAGTGCTTCATCCTGTTCAAAAATTAAACCAACATCTACGGTTTTTCGAAGATACCGTAGAATCCATTTCACAGCTTGCCAATGTCCTTTTCCAGGATCATGCATATACCTGCTCACAACTCCAACAGCTTGTGAAATGTCAGGCGTCGTACACACCATCGCATACATCAAACTCCCAACTGCATTAGCATATAGGACTTTCGCCATATATTCTCTTTCATCTTCAGTCTTCGGAGATAATTGAGCACTAAGTTTCAAATAAGAAGCAAGTGGGGTACTTACATGTTTTGTGTTTTCATTTACACCAAAACATTGTAATACCTTTTTCAGATATTGCTTCTGATTTAAACAGAGCTTGCCTCTCGGTCTATCTCTACTTATCTCCATGCCGAGAATCTTCTTGGCCTCACCTAGATCTTTCATCTCGAACTCTTGATTCAACTGAGCCTTCAGCTTATCTATCTCATTTTGGCTCTTTGAAGCGATTAACATATCATCAACATACAAGAGTAGATAAATGAAAGATCCGTCATGCAGCTTCTGCAAATATACACAATTGTCATATTTGCTTCTTGTGTACTTCTGCCTTCTCATAAAGCTATCAAATCGCTTGTACCACTGCCTCGGGGATTGCTTCAATCCATATAGCGATTTGTTAAGCTTACAAACCCAATTTCTACCACCAGCATCTGTGTATCCTTCTGGCTGAGTCATATAGATCTCCTCTTCTAACTCACCATGCAAGAAAGTCGTCTTAACATCAAGTTGAGTTAGTTCCAAATTCAACTGTGCTACCAAGGCCAACAAAATTCTAATGGAGGAATGCTTCACAACAGGGGAAAATACATCATTGTAGTCAATTCCCTCCTTCTGAGCGTAGCCTTTAGCTACCAATCTTGCTTTGTAGCGAATATCCTTCTTGCTAGGAGATCCATCTTTCTTTGCGAATACCCACTTGCATCCGATTGCCCTTTTACCTTTCGGTAATTGCGCCAACTCCCAAGTATTGTTCTTCAGGAGAGACTGCATTTCTTCATCCATGGCGCTTTTCCATTTATCACTTTCTAAGCTTTGCATTGCTTCTCGATAAGTGATAGGAATATCATCAACAACGGGAAGGGCGTAGGCCACCATATCAGTAAATCGAGCAGGTTTACGAATTTCTCTCCGTGGCCTTGCAACTGCAACTGGTTCTGGTGTACTTAGTGGTTCTTGGGTCAGAACCTCTTCAACCTCTAATTCCTCCATTGTGGCTGGAGAATTAGACTTATTAACTGGGCAAATCCCCATCTGCTCAAACTCCACCTGTTTTGGAGTACACTCCACCTGTTTGGAGTATTGCTCGTCTGAATATCTTTATCTGCTACCTTTTTCAATGTGGCAGATTCATCAAAGGTAACATCTCTGCTACAGGTCATTTTCTTTGTGCTTAAGCACCAAAGACGAAATCCCTTCACTCCAGAAGTGATTCCCATAAAGAGAGCTTTCTTTGCCCTCGGATCTAACTTTGACTCCTTCACATGGTAATATGCAGTGGATCCAAACATATGTAAGGAATCATAATCTGTAGCCGGTTTTCCAGACCAATGAGATGAGATTTTTCTTCAAACTGGGCACGTACCGAACATCAGTCAGAACTCTGGTTAATCTATCTTAATTCTTTAATTGGATTGAACCTATCCCAACAGTTTTACAGGCATTGTCATTGCCCATATAAACAACTCCTCCATTTAGTTCTACTAAATCAGAGAACCACTCCCGGTTAGGGGACATATGATAGGTACAACCCGAATCCAATATCCACTCATCTGAATGGAACAACGATGATGATGCAACCAGTGATAGTTCAGAGTCACTAGTATCATGCTTAGCAACACAAGCATCTACAGCAGCTTTTCCCTTATTCTTCAGCTTTGGATAATTTTTCTTCCAGTGGTCTTTCTCATGACAAAAAGCACATTCATCTTTCCCGAGTCTGGACTTTGACTTTGATCTCCCCTTTTGAGTTTTCTTCCGAGTGTATGAACGACCTCGGACTACTAAAGCTTCTGTATCTCTGATTGAGTTTTTCTGTTTGTCCTTCTTTCTCTGTTCATAACTGTATAAGGCCGCACAGACTTCGCTCAGAGATATATCACTCCTGCCATGAAGTAGAGTAGTTTCTAGGAACTCAAACTCCTCAGGAAGTGACCCCAACAGCATCAAAGCCAAATCTTCATCTTTGAATGTCTCATCCATATTCAGCAAATCAGTGACTAATTGATTAAATTTGGTTATGTGATCATTCATTGTGGTACTTGGGACGTATGTGAAGCGAAACAGTCTTTTCTTCAAGTGGAGCTTATTTTGACTGTTTTTCTTCAAAAATTTTTCTTCAAGTGCCACCCACAACTTATTTGCAGAAGTCTCCTTTGAAAAAGCATACCTCTGCTCTCGAGAAAGGCATGATCGAATTGTGCCACATGCCAACCGATTGATCGCCTTCCAATCTTTCTCCTGTACATCATCTGGTTTCTCTTCATCAATGGCAATGTCTAGACCCTGCTGAAAAAGGGCATCTAGAACCTCACTTTGCCACATACCAAAATGGCCCGTGCCATCAAAGATCTCCACGGCCAATCTTGCATTTGAAATTGTCGGTCTTGTCCACATGGACGATGTTGAAGCTCCTACACCGACCGTTTTCTCCATAATCTTTCAATATACCTAAGGAAATCTTTTCTGATGTGGAAGATCAGTTTAAATTGCAACCACAGAGCATACTACGATTAACCTTCGGCTCTTGATACCACTTGTTGTTCCAATAGGGTCGGAAGCGTGTAAATTATTGTACTAAAAAATCACACAAAGTTCAATTCCCAGGGAAGAGAGGTGGATCACATGGATCTCTTAAATACCAAGTCTTTCCTTAGACAAAATATCCCTTCTATAGTAATTTAATAGCACAATTAAATACTACTATTATACCCTCAAATATTGAAAGAAAAATAGGACAAGAAAGAACACAAGAGATTTAACGAGGTTCGGTAAATTATACCTACGTCCTCGGGCACTAACACCAGATGATAACTTTACTATCTCCAAAGTATTACAAACAAATAGAATTCCTTAAGAATTCTCAAATGGGAGAAGAGAGAAAACTAAGAGAGAAAGATTGGTTGGGATGGTTGAAATGAGAAATGGTTAGGCCTATTTATAGTTGAGGTTCAGGGACTAACTTGCAAATGGCCTAAAAAATTAGGGACCAAAATTGCAATTATCCCATTCAACTTTAAACAACTTGCCTATCATTTTTTTCTTTCGGTGCCACTTGCACCTCCCATTTTTGACTTTTCAACAAGTAGTTATATATATTACACTATTTCTTTTTATCTCATTACCCCCCAAACCCCCGGAAGGCTGCCCTTTTTCCCTTACCATTTTCTTACAGGTCCATAAGAAGATGTAAAGACTCCAAAAACTGGAGAACGAAACAAAAATATGAGAATAGACTAACATTGTACAGTTGTTCACAGATGAAGTGATGTGTCAACATCTGAATCACTAAATGTAGATGTATGCAAGACCATATCTCTCTGCTGTAAGTTCGACAATATCGGAGTCTCAATAACCTGACGTCGATTTTGCATGCTAGATTCACTGTGTACAGATCCTTGGAAAGGTGGTCTAGGCTGAAGGATCAATTCGGAATGGAAAAACAATTGAGATGCTTCATTCGGTGTGCCTTGATTGATCCTCTCCACTTCAGATAGCAACCGTAAAACCTCTCTTTCCTGCCTCAATTCCTTAGCTCTCTGCAACCGTTAGAACCTCTATTGCAAGAGAGCAATGGAAGAATGAACAGCTGGTTCACTCTACCTTCCCATCAGAAAATTAAACTAGAGCCTATCAATGGTACTGAGGAGAATGCTCATAAGGTGATCTGAGGTTGCTTTATTCTTATATATATAGGATATTTATAAGCTTTAAAAGCGTTAATCTATTCAACGTAAGCCCCTTCAATTGATTTTAAATAATGTAGAAGGAAGGAAAAAAAAGTAGAATTGGCCGCTGAGATGTAAAGTGCAAGCAGGCAGAGTTATGTGGCAATATGTTGAGGTAAAAATAGATGATAGGAAGAAAAGGGTATGATAAAAAATCCAAACTGAGATGGAATGTAGCATTTGGATGTGATTCTTTTTGCAGAATAAAAGGATGGTTGATTCTCTGTCGGTTTGTTGCCAAAAGCTATTGGCCTTTCAACAAAGGTGAGTGCCCCTTTTTTGGTGGGGGATCTTCTTATATTATTTTCACCTTTCAACCTTCTATTCACTTTTGTTGATTACATTAGTTTTCGAGTTGGAATTTCAATATCTACAATCTTTTTTTTATTCGGAAAAAAATGATGACAAAGAGTTGAAATAGAGAATATATTTTGGACATTGGAGTTGGATGGTTTTCTCTATGCAAGCCCTTTCATTGAGAAAAGAGAAGCCTCTTTTTTTCTATTTCTCTCTCTATCTCTTTTTCATGTAGTGTTTTGTCATGAAGTTGTTGGATAGAAATGGGTGGAAGGAGAAATGTATAGTTATTGGATTCTTTCAATGGCCACTGCTGTTGGAACACTCTTGTCTTTAAACTTAATTGTTGGCAGAGTGGGCGCAAGCTAAAAAGCAGCCTACCCTCCCTAGATATCTCATGGAATTTGGCTAAGTATCTTTTGCCTTTTAGCCTGCCCAAAATCATGAAAAAGTTGAATTTGGGTGGTGCAACTGTTTTTTTCAACTTTCTCTTGTCTTGGACCTCAGATATAAATGGTGATATTGCTGACGAATTGTACACATTAAAATCTCATGTCTGTGTTCCATATTAGTGCAATTAATTTGTGTGACTAATTGTTGTTTCGATTCTTTATTAAGTTTGAAATGTTTGTATTTGACACGTTGAAACTTAAACATAGTATAATTCTTCAAATTATTTATTAAAGATGTTTAAATAAAAATGAACTTGTGAGATGATGATTAAAAGCATAGGTGGCAACATTATGCCAATTGAGCCAGGCTAGTGATTGTCTCATAGTGGAGAATTGAAAGATTTCAAGAGAGCTTTAAATAAAATTGTACTTCTCTTATTAATTAAAGAATTGAACTTAAATAGAGAAAAAAAAGTCCTAATCCTAATTGGGAAAATAGTTCCTTATTCTAATAAACTACTAAAACATAAAAAGAAAATAGTTCCCTTATTCTAGTAAACTACTAAAAGATAAAATAAAATATTTCTAGAATATGAATAAAACTTATCTATCCAAATAAGATTTATCTACCTAAATAAATTTAAAATATATACATGTTTCAACACCCTCCCTCAAGTTGGTGCATATGTATCAATCATGCCCAACTTGCTTACAAGAAAATCAAAGCTTGTCTTAGAGAGTCCTTTGGTGAGTATGTCAGCAATCTGTTGTTTTGAAGGAACAAACGGCATGCACACTTGGCCTTCTTCAATCTTTTCCTTGATAAAGTGTCTATCAATCTCAACATGTTTAGTTCTGTCATGTTGGACTGGGTTGTGAGCAATGCTAATGGCAGCTTTGCTATCACAGTACAACTTCATTGGTGAAGTTATTGGTTTCCTCAGCTCTTCCATAATTCTTTTTAACCAAACCATTTCACAAATTCCTTGAGCCATTGATCTAAACTCAGCCTCTGCACTACTTCTTGCTACAACAGTTTGTTTTTTGCTTCGCCAAGTCATAAGGTTTCTCCAAACAAATGTACAGTATCCTGATGTAGATCTTCTGTCTGTTATTGAGCCTGCCCAATCTGCATCTGTATAAGCTTCAATTCCTCTTTGTTCAGATTTCTTGAAGAATAAGCCATTTCCCGGTGAACTCTTCAAGTATCTTAGAATTCGAAACACTGCTTCTTCATGTTCCTCCATTGGGGAGTGCATAAATTGACTCACTAAGCTTACTGCAAAAGCTATGTCTGGCCTTGTATGTGATAAGTAAATTAACTTACCAACTAATCTTTGGTACTGCCCTTTATCAACTAATCGACCTTCTTTAATTTCAAATTTTACATTTGGATCAATTGGTGTGTCAGCTGGGTGGCAACCACTCATCCCAGCCTCTTTTAAAAGATCAATCACATATTTTTTCTGAGAGACCACAAGACCCTTCTTTGATCGAGCAACTTCCATTCCAAGAAAGTATTTCAAAGGACCCAAGTCTTTGATCTCAAACTCTAATGCTAGATGCTCCTTGAGACGTCTTATTTCATCCACATCATCTCCTGTAAGAATGATATCATCGACATAAACTATAATAACAGGTATTCTACCTTTTTGTGAATGTCGATAGAACATTGTGTGATCAGCTTGCCCTTGTGAGTAACCTTGTTTTTTAACAACTTGAGTGAATCGTTCAAACCAAGCTCGAGGAGACTGCTTCAGACCGTATAAAGATTTCTTGAGTTTACATACTCGAGTTCCAAATTTTTCTTCAAAACCTGGAGGAGGATCAATGTAAACTTCTTCTTCAAGTTTTTCATTTAGGAAA
Organism: Gossypium hirsutum; assembly: GCF_007990345.1. Taxonomy (NCBI): domain Eukaryota; kingdom Viridiplantae; phylum Streptophyta; class Magnoliopsida; order Malvales; family Malvaceae; genus Gossypium; species Gossypium hirsutum. The sequence continues at coordinate 93,514,583 of NC_053436.1, forward strand.
GCATTCTTCACATCTAATTGCTGTAAAGACCAATCAAGATTAACAGCAATTGATAAAAGAACTCTGACGGAATTTAATTTGGCCACTAGAGCAAATGTTCCAAGATAATCTATCTTGTATGTTTGAGTGTACCCTTTTGCTACCAACTGGGCTTTGTATCTATCTAAAGATCCATCTGGTTTGAATTTGGTTGTGAACACCCATTTACAACCCACTGTTTTTTTCCCTACAGGTAATTCCATTGTTTCCCATGTACCTGTTTTTTCAAGAGCATGCATCTCCTCTAAAATAGCCTCCTTCCACTCAGGAACCTGTAAAGCATCTTTCACATTTTTTGGTATTTGGACAGTATCGAGACACGAAACAAAGGTTGAGAATGTTGGAGATAAGGCTTTATAAGATACAAAGTTAGACATGGGATATTTGACAATATTTCTAACACCTTTTCTTTTGGCAATTGGAATATCTAAATCAGAAAATTCATTGGCTGGATTATGAGCTTTACCTGGGCTTTTGACAGGATCTTGTGGGTCGGATTCTTGGTGATGAATCTGGTGGATTCCACTTTCTTGATTTCGATTTCTTCTTGAGTAAACAATTAACTCCTTTGTTTGTTCTTTATTTTCATGATCAGACTCTACACCTTCATCCTCATTTTTATTAACATTAACATCATTAATTTTTGTGTTAATTATAAATTCTCCTTCCCCATTATTAGAATCCCTATGTTGTATATTCCTAGTCTCTTCTTGATCAATTATAGAATCTTCTTTAGTATAATTCCCTCCCTGAAGATTAGAATGAAAATAAGATTTTGTTTCAACAAATGTGACATCCATGGTAACTATAATCTTCCTATCAATTGGATCATAACATTTGTAACCCTTTTTATTAGAAGCATAACCAACAAAGACACATTTTTTTGCTCTAGGATCTAGTTTACCTTGGTTGTGAAGATGAACAAAAACACTACACCCAAAACCTCGGAGGGATAAATCTGTAATCAATTTAGAGTTAGGAAAGTTATCTTTAAAGAGACTAAAAGTAGTTCTATAATTTAGAATTTTATTGGGCATTCTATTAATAAGATACGTAGCTGTTAACAAGGCTTCACCCCAAAGATAACGTGGTACTTGACTAGTGAACATCAAGGCTCTAGTTACTTCCAAAAGATGTCGATTTTTTCTTTCTGCAATCCCATTTTGTTGTGGTGTATTTGTACAAGAACTTTGGTGGACTATTCCATGTTTGGTTAAGAAAATACCTAATTGGTCGCTAAAAAATTCCCCACCATTATCAATTCGAAATACTTCTATTTTCACACCAAATTGTGTTTTCACCATAGCATAAAAAGACTGAAACACATTTTTAACTTCGAACTTATCTTTTAATAAAAACACCAAACAAAGTCGAGTATGATCATCAATAAATGTGACAAACCAACGTTTTCCTGAAAAAGTCGAGACCCTTGAAGGTCCTCAAACATCACTATGACTTAACGAAAAAGGTTTGGAGGCTTTATATTTTTGAGGTGGAAAGAATGACCGATGATGTTTAGCCAATTCACAAAATTCACAATGATATGAAGAAGGACTTTTATTTTTAAATAGATTAGGTAACAAATATCTTAAATAATAAAAATTAGGATGTCCAAGCCTATAATGCCAAATCATAACCTTATCAAAATCAGAAACAGAATTTAAACATAAAGTAGTTGTTGGTTGACTTAGATGGTCGTCTTCAAGAAAGTAAATTCCACCAAATTCATTAGCATTGCCAACATCCTCCCTGAGACCATGTCCTGAAACTTACACATAGAGGAGTCAAATATAACATGACAATTTGAGGACTGGGATAATTTACTGACCGATATGAGATTACAAGCTAGATTTGGCACATGTAAAACATCATGTAAAACCAAGGAAGATGAAATTTTAACAGTGCCTTTCCCGGCTATTGCCGAGAAGGACCCATCTGCTACTTTGATCTTTTTGTTTCCTGCGCAAGGTGTGTAAGTTGAAAAAGAAAATGACTGCTAGTCATGTGATCACTAGCTCCAGAATCAATGATCCATGTGTTTGTTTTACAAGGCTTGACACTGAAAAAAACAGAAAAATCAGTACCTGATTGGGCAAAAGAGGAAGAAGGATTATTGGATGAGTTAGGAATAGAAGAATTCATCCGAAATTGTGGTGATTGAAAAAACTTGTGTAGATGCTCTAATTGTTCCTTAGTGAATGGAAACCCTTCCAAAGAACTTTAGCCCTCATAATTTCCATTAGTTGTTTGGAAAGCTCTGCTATCCCCTGATTGTGAACCACGACCATTGCCATTCTTTTTCCTTCCATTTGTCAGTTTCCCATGGAGCTTCCAACACGTTTCACGAGTGTGCCAATATTTTTTGCAGTGATCGCACCAAGGTTTTTTCTTTTTTTCACTATCATCATTATTTTTAATAGTTACAAGAGCAGAATTATCATCATTAGCTTTGTTGACACCATTTTTTGGATGGAAACGGGGTCGACTTGGATTTTGAAAATAAAACGAAAAATGGGAGTCGCCACCAATCTTTTTTGATGAGGTGTGATCGGGTCACCTCGTAAAACGGTTGTTTTTAATAAACGATTTAGATTTTATTAAAACAACGATTTTTGTCTACGAAATTCAGAAAAATGGGTTCGGGAGTCGGTTACGCACGAGGAAGGATTAGCACCCTCGATACGCCCAAAATTGGTACCTAGTTGATTAATCAGTGTCTTAGTGTCGAAAATTGAAAATTTGAAGAGTTTTAAAAATGTGATCCCTCCTTATATCGTGTTATTTTAAAAATACTCAAATAAATCAAAATGGAAAATGCCTCCTTATCTCGAAGTAACAAGATATTACATCCAGTAAGTTAGGACACGACACCTCGTATTTTTGAGAGTAAGCTTGCCTTTCATTTCTTTATTTAAACCTCATTTATTTTAATTTTAAAAGGATACTCGATTACTTAGAATCAACGAGAAAAATCGAAGCTCAGTAAGTTAGGGCACGATTTTCTCGAATTCTCTAAATACGGAATATTGCCTTTACTTTCGAAAAATCCTCATATCGAGGAAACCACGTGTCATATCCAACGCGTTAGGACACAACATATTGAAATCCCGATAATGAGTTTTTATTTATGTTTTTTATTAAAGAGCATTCTCGAGCATTTAGATTCAACAGAAAATTAGAACCCAGCACGTTAGGGCCCAATTCTCTCGAAGATCCCAAGTATCGAGTATTGCTTTTATTTCCAAAATTTTCCCTTTTTTACGAATTCGGGTAAAAATTGATGTGACGGAATAACAATTACGATAATGCGAGTAAAAATAATACGAGCAAAAATAACAAAAAGTAAATATATAAAAAAATCAATTATATACAATAACAAGTAAATAAACAATTTAAAATGGATATAATAATTTAAAATTTGATAATATATATATATATATATAAATTTTAAAGTAAATAGATAAACAATTTCAAATGAATAATACATAAAGCGAGTTTACAATAAATAATGTAGAAGAATTTTAAAATCTATATTATACAAAGCAAATAAAAAAATTTATATGAATAATTTTAAAATAGATAATATATATACAAATAAAAGTGTAAAATATGGAATAAGTAGAATGGGTCTAAAATAAGGTATATAAAATAATTTTAAAATAAATAATATACAATTTAATTTAAAAGTAATAAATAAGAAGTTTAAAATATATAATACGTAAAAGAATTAAAAATAGACAATATAAATATATTTTATAATGTTAATAGTTCAAAGGTAATATAAAGAGAGTTATTCGAAATACATAATATACAATAACTTAAAATATAAAATAATTTGAAATAAATATATAACGATTTTTAAAGAATTATAAATATATAAAAAAGCTTGAAATAAACTATATGTATACATATATAATAGGTAAGGAATAAAGAAATAAATAATACATATAAAATAGATTAAAGTGACATATATACATAAAGTTAGTTAAAATAAATAATAAGAATTTGAATAAATAGTACATTAAAATAAGTTAGAATAGATGTAAATAAACAACATATAAATGTTTGACATAACATATAAATGAAACATTAAAAAGGGTAATAAATGAATTAAATAGATTTAGGATATTTCCAAAAACAAATTACAATTCGGGGTATAAAAGTATAAATATTGGATAGTTAATTAGGGATCAAAACGAAAACCAAACAAGATCTGAGGGCCAAATTTAAAAAAAACAAAAGAAGATAGAAAATGGGGGTTAATTGAACGAGGTTGCGAAAGAGGAGGACTAAACGCATAAATTTCCCTTTTAGGGAAAGTGCACAGACCCCACCCTCCCAAACGTCGTCATTTGGAATGATTTAAAACAAAAAAAATTTCCTTCCTTTTCAATCTGTAGGTTCATCACTTAGTTTACAAAACTCCTCCTTCCAAAAAAAAAACAAAAATCACCCTTCCCTTCTCTTTCAGCCCATGTCCGGCCATGGGCTCCGGTTATCGGTCGTCATGCTGACCGCCGACCACCGGCGACGGCGCCACCGTACGCGGTGGTCGGAGAGTTCAAAACTTCCCCCGTTGAACCCCCTTTTCACGTAGACAAGATTTAGGACTTGAAAAACCAAAAACTAAACCCCAAACTTCTTAAAACCACAAAGATTCTTCAACCTTTGGCTTCCTCCGTCGAAGTTTTAACCGAATCTCTAGAGATCCGCCAGCTTTCGGACTAGAGAAGCGTATGCCCAGGGTACCAACGCCAAATACGGGTAAAAATCTTTCCTTTTTATATATTTGTATATAGATTCGAAATAAATACATAAAATAAATGATAAATATAGGAAAAATAAATGAAACCTTTTGAAAACGTTTCTTTGATTAATCTCTGTGTTCATAACCCTTTCTTTTTTATTTTTCTCTCTTTCAAAAGTCCCCCATTACATTCGATTCTTTCCCCCCATACATGAGCAGTGCTTGGAGTTTTTATAACTCGATTACCGATGCTTTTATCTCTATTTTGTTTTTTACATTATTTTTTCTTTGTTGTTGCGTCTACTTGTTGCAGGTGGTGGGCACAGTGGAGTAGGTGGGAGTGTCAGACGCGTGGGGCGTGGTGGCCAAGGCTGAGGCGTGCGAGTGGCGACCGGTCAGAGGCGTGCATGCGTGAGGGGAGGTGAAGCGGCGGCAGCTACAAAGCATGAGACTAGGGTTTTTTTGTTTGGTTGAAAACTAGTATAGTTTGGGCCATTCGGGCCTCTAAGGTTTTTATCATTATTGGGCATTTGGATTGGGTCTGTTTTTTGGGTTAATTTTGTTGTAATGGTCTGTTAATTCTTTATTGGTCTTGGTCTATTTGGGTTTTATGGTCTGGGCCCGGGCAAAATTTTGGGCTTTACAGCTGCCCCTCTTTGCTCGTTGTCGTGTAACGAAAACAGAGCAAAGACCAAGGAATACCAAATTTGCCCGGGCTTGCCGAACCTTGGCTTCCTTTGGTGCTTTTCTTCTTCAAGTAGCCTCGTTCTGTTCTGCTGTGTCTCGTTGCTTCAATCCACTTCACTGCGCTCCAGAGAAACAATGACTTAAATCTATTTTGCTGCAACTCCATGGGGATGAGATTTGTTGTTTTCTTCGTCTGCTCCACTATTGCTTAGGGATATAAGATTTGTACTCTTCACTCTATTCCACTGTTGAATGCAGGGAGATAGAGTTATTGGCTTCAATGTACTCCACTGTAGTCAGGGAGGTAAAATCCGCCATCGTCGATCTGCTTTCTTCGATCTACTTCACCACCAGTATGGGAAGACAGGATCTGTATCTTGGATCCATTTCCTATCAATATAGGAAGATAGGATCTGCTACCTTCGATCTACTTCACGCCAATACATGAAGACAAGATCTGCTTTCTGCGATCTACTTCACCACCAATATGGGAAGACAAGATCTGCATCTTTGATCCACTTCCTACTAATATAGGAAGGTAGGACCTGCTATCTTCGATCTACTTCACGCTAATACATGAAGACAAGATCTGCTTTCTGCGATCTACTTCGCCACCAATATGGGAAGACAAGATCTGCATCTTCGATCCACTTCCTACCAATATAGGAAGATAGGATCTGCTACCTTTGATCTACTTCACGCCAATACATGAAGACAAGATTTGCTTTTTGTGATCTACTTCGCCACCAATATGGGAAGACAAGATCTGCATCTTCGATCCACTTCCTACCAATATAGGAAGATAGGATCTGCTACCTTCGATCTACTTCACGCCAATACATGAAGACAAGATCTGCTTTCTGCGATCTACTTCGCCACCAATATGGGAAGACAAGATCTGCATCTTCGATCCATTTCCTACCAATATAGGAAGATAGGATCAGCTATCTTCGATCTACTTCACGCCAATACATGAAGACAAGATCTGCTTTCTTCGATCTACTTCGCCACCAATATGGGAAGACAAGATTTGCATCTTCGATCTATTTCCTACCAATATAAGAAGATAGAATCAGCTATCTTCGATCTACTTCTTGCTCCGGGAGATAGAACTATCAGCTTCAATGTACTCCACTGTAATCAGGGAGGTAAAATTCGCCGTCTTCAACCTGTTTTGCTGCCAAATACAGGAAGGCAAGATCTGCAATCTTCAATCTATTCTACTGCCAAATACAGGGAGATAGAGTTATCGGCTTCAATGTACTCCACTGTGGTCAGGGAGGTAAAATCTGCCATCTTTGATCTGCTTCGCTGCCAAATACAAGAAGGCAAGATCTGCAATCTTCAATCTATTCCACTGCCAAATACAGGGAGATAGAATTATCGGCTTCAGTGTACTCCACTGTGGTCAGGGAGGTAAAATCTGCCATCTTTTGATCTGCTTCGCTGCCAAATACAGGAAGGCAAGATCTGCAATCTTCAATCTATTCCACTGCCAAATACTGGGAGATAGAGTTATCGGCTTCAATGTACTCCACTGTAGTCACATGGAGGTAAAATCTGCCATCTTTGATCTTCAATCTATTCCACTGCCAAATACTGGGAGATAGAGTTATCGGCTTCAATGTACTCCACTGTAGTCACATGGAGGTAAAATCTGCCATCTTTGATCTTCAATCTATTCCACTGCCAAATACTGGGAGATAGAGTTATCGGCTTCAATGTACTCCACTGTAGTCACATGGAGGTAAAATCTGCCATCTTTGATCTTCAATCTATTCCACTGCCAAATACAGGGAGATAGAGTTATCAGCTTCAATGTACTCCACTGTAGTCAGGGAGGTAAAATCTGACATCTTTGATCTGCTTCGCTGCCAAATACAGGAAGGCAAGATCTGCCATCTTCGATCCACTTCCTACCAATATAGGAAGATAGGACCTATTTACACCTAGTGTTTAGGATAACATGATCAAAATGAATCAAATGCTCCTAACTAGATGTGTATGTATTATATTTGTAGAATGTCATGAGAATGATCCATTTTTAATGCTTAGGTTGTCATTCATCATTGTTCATCAAGGTTCTATCACTGATGCCTTCTTGTTCAGCCAGTTTGACAGAAAACCCAAAGAAATAGACGCTATTTAGACTATCATTTCTCAAATGTTTCCAACCCTTAGGTTTGGTTAGTTCTAAACAATAGTCCTGTTTCAGGTTCTCGTATTATTTAGAAACTTTTAGAGTAATATGCAGAACTCCTTCTGCGTGTGTATTGTCAGTCCATTAATCGTTATTTCAATGAAAAATGCTTGAAAAAGATTATCAAAATGGACAAAAATGAAATTTTGTTGAAAGCAAAGCTCTAAACAAACAAATCAATCAAGATAGCAAATTTTGCTGAGATACGAGATGAATAAGATGGAAAATATTATCACAATGGATAAGATGAAAATTTGTTGAGAGCAAAACTCTAAATGAACACATTAATCAGGATAGCAAATTTTGCTAGAATACAAAATGAGAATAAATTAATCAAGATGATGTATTTTGTCAAAAATACAAAAAATGAATAAAATGGGAATAGGTGCCCCAGATATCGTAGCATGAGCTTCTCTGCCCCAAACTTCTTAAGGACCCTTTTGAACTTGATATGTGTTTAGAAGTCCTAGAAGGCTTTGTTGATGCCCCAAGATGTAGCATCTCTCCTTCTTATTAATTCAGAAAGGGTAAGACTACCGCATGCCCCACCTTTGAACAAAGTTTGAACTGCCCATTCATGGGTTTTCAATTCAAAACCCTTTGGTCTCAAGGCGCCCTTTGCGGGTTTTCACCTTGGCCTCTCCTTTTTCTTTTTCTTTTTTCTTTTCTTTTTTCATTTTTTCATTTTCTTTTCGTTTTTTTTTCAAGTGAAGTATTTATTTCTTGAATCAGAATTCTCGAGATTAGGCAGGTTCTTGCCATCCATCCTGTCAATATCAACGTTTTTTCAGATAAGGCCTTCCACATAAGGTCCTTTCCAGTTCGGCATCCATTTTCTTCTGAAGTCCTTTTGTATGGCAAGAATATTCTTCGATATCAGGTCTCTGGGGCGAACTTTTTGGTGAGCTCGCGTATTTTATTTTTGGTACTTTTGACCAAGACGGATAACCTTGAATCTTTCCTCTTCAATCAAATTTAACTGATCATATCGGGTTTGGATTTGCTTCATCCAGATTCAGCTCTGACAAGACTTGAAGGGTAGAAATATCAACTTTGATGGGTAAAACTACCTCTATTCCATATACTAGTGAGAACTGAGTTGCTCCAGTAGAGGTTTTTCTTTTATTTGGTTTTTTTTTTGCTTTTTATTTTCTCGTTTTTTTTTACTTTTTTTGTCTCTTTTTTTGTCCTTTTTTTGCCTCCACTGAACTGTTCATTTTGGGCGGCATGGTGTTAATCTTGAACAGACTGCAAACTTCTGATGTCGTGCGGTTGTTCAAATTCAATGCATTGTCTAATATGATCCTTTTTGGCGTTTCATATTGACATATGATTCTTCAAGAAATTTGTTGATTGTCAGCTTTGTGATATTGGCATATGAAGCAGCTTCCACCCACCTAATGAAGTAATCGATGACTACAAAGATGACTCGAAGACCGCTAGCTTTTGGCGAGATTAGCCCAATGACCTCCATGGCCCCACATAGAGAAAGGTCATGGAAAAGTCATAACATGAATAGATGGAGGTACATGAATTTTGTCCCCGTAAATTTGGCCCTTGTGGCGTTTCTTGGTATAACTTATGCAATCCCCTTCCATGGTGGACCAGAAGTACCCATATCTCATGATTCACTTGGCCATTGCAAAACCATTAGCACGTGTTCCTCGTCCAAGATCTTCTTAACCTCAAGAGCATCCACTTGTCTAAAAAAATCTTTGAATTCTTAGAGTAACTCAATGACGTCTCGCTTTGTCTCTGCAGTGATACAGGCTCTAATCTTCACCTTTTTCTCTTCTCCTAAGCTCACAATTCCCTACTGAATTTTTTTTTATAAGGTTGGATCTATTTTTTGACTTGCCTTACCATCCTTAACAAATCAGGAGATAAACTACAGTCTTGATCATCTTCGAAGTCTTGAGGATCCTCTAGACACATATCTTGCTTGAAAGAAAGTTCTGAGTCAATAGCAGTGTCGCTCATATCATTGATATCTGGGGACCTATTCTAGGGACGAAGGAAGTCTCAAAGAGCTAACGAATCAAAGGGTAATTACCTGGTGGTATGAGTATGAATGAATTGGAAGGAACAAAAGAATATTTGCCAAAACAAGACACAAAGATGCATTTCGTTGAAATAAAGAATAGTGGACATGTGCCTTTTCACAAAAGGATTTTCTATTGCTCCCAGGCTTAGAACAATAAGAGCGTTCCAAATATTACTCTGAAATGGTCCTAAAAATTACAAGAATCTTCTCCACGGTCCAGTTGTTTAAAACGCCTCTAGGGATGTAGAAACAAATTCAAGATAGGTTTTTTTATTTTTTAGTTCTTTTTCAAAGGCATACACATCTTCACCTTTCGAACCATCGATATATTCAAAGAATTCCAATCCATCTGGTTTTGTACTAGAGTTCTAAACTCAACGTACTTTTGGATTTTAGGAAATTTATTGTATGCAATGAAATGTAATGTTGCTGCATGAACGCGTATTTTTGGATTTTAGGAAATTTATTGTATGTAATAAAATGTAATGTTAATGCATGAACGCGTATTTTTGGATTTTAGGAAATTTATTGTATGTAATGAAATGTAATGTTAATGAATGAAGAGATACGTGCAATGAAATGTAATGCAGATGTATGAATGCAAAAAGAGACATTGATTCTTGATTCAATTTTATTAGAACAACTTTACTAGAAAACAAATCTCTTTACATAAAGCGGATACATATACGGCTTTGCCCTCATATGCGGAGACATTCGATCATTTTCTTCGTTCGAGCGTTAAGATAAGTCTCACGAACTCTTCAAAAGGGACGTATCTTATATCTCCTTTTTACTCAATCCGGGCCGCGACTCGTTACTCACTCATCCTTGTGATGCTCGTTGGCTTCTCTTTAAAAAGTTTAACGGTTCTCGAATAATCTTCGTCATCTTGAGTCTTCAGGCAACGAGGCAAAGTCGTATAGTCCTCTACTGAACTATCATCCTTCTTTTGTTATATCTTCTCGGACCGTATTAGGACAACCGTTTCGTCATCCACTCTATCAAGAAACCCATTTTCTTATGACAAGCTCTCTATTTAGCAATTGAACATGAATCAACACCTCTTTTTATGATGAAAATGCAATGCAATCATAACAAAAAGAAAACATGTTAGTACAAAGCAAAAGCAAGCAAGAATAAATAGAACACCTATTTGGGTGAATACTAGGGGTTCGAAGTGGTTCTACCTAGGGTGGGCTCCTAAGGTTCACTACATGAGGTTTGGTTCTAAAGTAAGGGTACCTGAACCAGCAGATTCCTCGATCCTCACCCATTATAGGCTCATATGGACCGAGTTCAGTTCAGGGGAATACATTTCCCTATGGCCATGCGGAGATGAAAATCTCACGAAGACATAGGTACGGATGTATCCCGGAAGCGATTCACTATCCCATGCGGAGGTGAAAACCTCACGAAGGCGTAGTTTCTCACTCCTACTTAAAAGGTGTGACCAACGGTCATGCAATGCAATGTGCAGAGGTATAAAATAAAATACAGAACATGATAAAAAAATATAACTCAAAACAAAAAGAGATGCAATGAGAGGATCGTAAATTTAAATCGAATTTTCCACTTTCAACAAAAAGACAAGAAATAATCAACACGTGGCTTGACTCTCTTATAATCCCCAGCGGAGTCGCCAAGCTGTTGACACCATTTTTTGGATGGAAACGGGGTCGACTTGGATTTTGAAAATAAAACGAAAAATGGGAGTCGCCACCAATCTTTTTTGATGAGGTGTGATCGGGTCACCTCGTAAAACGGTTGTTTTTAATAAACGATTTAGATTTTATTAAAACAACGATTTTTGTCTACGAAATTCAGAAAAATGGGTTCGGGAGTCGGTTACGCACGAGGAAGGATTAGCACCCTCGATACGCCCAAAATTGGTACCTAGTTGATTAATCAGTGTCTTAGTGTCGAAAATTGAAAATTTGAAGAGTTTTAAAAATGTGATCCCTCCTTATATCGTGTTATTTTAAAAATACTCAAATAAATCAAAATGGAAAATGCCTCCTTATCTCGAAGTAACAAGATATTACATCCAGTAAGTTAGGACACGACACCTCGTATTTTTGAGAGTAAGCTTGCCTTTCATTTCTTTATTTAAACCTCATTTATTTTAATTTTAAAAGGATACTCGATCACTTAGAATCAACGAGAAAAATCGAAGCTCAGTAAGTTAGGGCACGATTTTCTCGAATTCTCTAAATACGGAATATTGCCTTTACTTTCGAAAAATCCTCATATCGAGAAAACCACGTGTCATATCCAACGCGTTAGGACACAACATATTGAAATCCCGATAATGAGTTTTTATTTATGTTTTTTATTAAAGAGCATTCTCGAGCATTTAGATTCAACAGAAAATTAGAACCCAGCACGTTAGGGCCCAATTCTCTCGAAGATCCCAAGTATCGAGTATTGCTTTTATTTCCAAAATTTTCCCTTTTTTACGAATTCGGGTAAAAATTGATGTGACGGAATAACAATTACGATAATGCGAGTAAAAATAATACGAGCAAAAATAACAAAAAGTAAATATATAAAAATCAATTATATACAATAACAAGTAAATAAACAATTTAAAATGGATATAATAATTTAAAATTTGATAATATATATATATAAATTTTAAAGTAAATAGATAAACAATTTCAAATGAATAATACATAAAGCGAGTTTACAATAAATAATGTAGAAGAATTTTAAAATCTATATTATACAAAGCAAATAAAAAATTTATATGAATAATTTTAAAATAGATAATATATATACAAATAAAAGTGTAAAATATGGAATAAGTAGAATGGGTCTAAAATAAGGTATATAAAATAATTTTAAAATAAATAATATACAATTTAATTTAAAAGTAATAAATAAGAAGTTTAAAATATATAATACGTAAAAGAATTAAAAATAGACAATATAAATATATTTTATAATGTTAATAGTTCAAAGGTAATATAAAGAGAGTTATTCGAAATACATAATATACAATAACTTAAAATATAAAATAATTTGAAATAAATATATAACGATTTTTAAAGAATTATAAATATATAAAAAAGCTTGAAATAAACTATATGTATACATATATAATAGGTAAGGAATAAAGAAATAAATAATACATATAAAATAGATTAAAGTGACATATATACATAAAGTTAGTTAAAATAAATAATAAGAATTTGAATAAATAGTACATTAAAATAAGTTAGAATAGATGTAAATAAACAACATATAAAATGTTTGACATAACATATAAATGAAACATTAAAAAGGGTAATAAATGAATTAAATAGATTTAGGATATTTCCAAAAACAAATTACAATTCGGGGTATAAAAGTATAAATATTGGATAGTTAATTAGGGATCAAAACGAAAACCAAACAAGATCTGAGGGCCAAATTTAAAAAAAACAAAAGAAGATAGAAAATGGGGGTTAATTGAACGAGGTTGCGAAAGAGGAGGACTAAACGCATAAATTTCCCTTTTAGGGAAAGTGCACAGACCCCACCCTCCCAAACGTCGTCATTTGGAATGATTTAAAACAAAAAAAAAATTTCCTTCCTTTTCAATCTGTAGGTTCATCACTTAGTTTACAAAACTCCTCCTTCCAAAAAAAAAAACAAAAATCACCCTTCCCTTCTCTTTCAGCCCATGTCCGGCCATGGGCTCCGGTTACCGGCCGTCATGCTGACCGCCGACCACCGGCGACGGCGCCACCGTACGCGGTGGTCGGAGAGTTCAAAACTTCCCCCGTTGAACCCCCTTTTCACGTAGACAAGATTTAGGACTTGAAAAACCAAAAACTAAACCCCAAACTTCTTAAAACCACAAAGATTCTTCAACCTTTGGCTTCCTCCGTCGAAGTTTTAACCGAATCTCTAGAGATCCGCCGGCTTTCGGACTAGAGAAGCGTATGCCCAGGGTACCAACGCCAAATACGGGTAAAAATCTTTCCTTTTTATATATTTGTATATAGATTCGAAATAAATACATAAAATAAATGATAAATATAGGAAAAATAAATGAAACCTTTTGAAAACGTTTCTTTGATTAATCTCTGTGTTCATAACCCTTTCTTTTTTATTTTTCTCTCTTTCAAAAGTCCCCCATTACATTCGATTCTTTCCCCCCATACATGAGCAGTGCTTGGGGTTTTTATAACCCGATTACCAATGCTTTTATCTCTATTTTGTTTTTTACATTATTTTTTCTTTGTTGTTGCGTCTACTTGTTGCAGGTGGTGGGCACAGTGGAGTAGGTGGGAGTGTCAGACGCGTGGGGCGTGGTGGCCAAGGCTGAGGCGTGCGAGTGGCGACCGGTCAGAGGCGTACATGCGTGAGGGGAGGTGAAGCGGCGGCAGCTACAAAGCATGAGACTAGGGTTTTTTTGTTTGGTTGAAAACTAGTATAGTTTGGGCCATTCGGGCCTCTAAGGTTTTTATCATTATTGGGCATTTGGATTGGGTCTGTTTTTTGGGTTAATTTTGTTGTAATGGTCTGTTAATTCTTTATTGGTCTTGGTCTATTTGGGTTTTATGGTCTGGGCCCGGGCAAAATTTTGGGCTTTACAAGCTTCAAACCCTGGCTTTAACATTACTTTTCTCCTTGTCTCCTCTCTTCTAACCTCAGAAAAAATCTCACGAAGTTTTGGAAGTGGTTTTTTCCCTAGGATCCGAGATCTCACTTTATTAAATTCTTTATTTAAACCAGCCAGAAACAAATAAGCTCTTTCATTCTCTTCTTTTTTTTATAGCTTTTACACCATCTCCGGGACACTCCCATTCATCATTATAACACTGATCCAGTTCTTGCCAAAGAGACATCATCTCATTATAATAAAGAGTAACTTCTTTTTCCCCTTGCCAAGCTTTCCACAGTTTTATTTTTAACTCAAAAATCTGTGAAGCGTTTTCTAAATCTGAATAGGTGTCTTTCACAGCGTCCCAAACATCTTTAGCAGTTGGGAGAAAAAGAAAAGGTTTACCTATGGAAGCTTCCATGTAATTAATAAGCCACGCAATTACCATAGAATTTTCTGACCTCCACTTGCTCATCTTTGGATCACCCACCTGTGGTTGCTCAACTTCTCCATTTAAATGACCTAGCTTGCCGCGCCCATCAATTGCTAATTTTACGGACTGCGACCATTCCAGATAATTCTTGCCATTCAACTTGTGAGATGTCAGTTGAAAAGAAAGGTGAGATGCCTCTGTCCCTTGAGTCATTGTACTCTCGGTAGTTGTTTCAACTGTAGAACTTTTTTCCTCTGTTTGATTGCTGGATCTCTTATCTCCAGTGAAGGCTGTTTTAACCATGATGTTACTAGAGATTTTAACCTAGCTCAGATGCCATAAAAGATTTCAAGAGAGCTTTGAATAAAATTGTACTTCTCTTATTAACTAAAGAATTGAACTTAAATAGAGAAAAAAAGTCCTAATCCTAATTGGGAAAATAGTTCCTTTATTCTAATAAACTACTAAAACATAAAAAGAAAATAATTCCCTTATTCTAGTAAACTACTAAAAAATAAAATAAAAATATTTCTAGAATATGAATAAAACTTATCTATCCAAATAAGATTTATCTACCTAAATAAATTTAAAATATATACATATTTCAACAAGAATTACTAGCACAAACAAGTTCTTGATTTTTGGATTTAGTCTATGTTGTCATTATAGAAAATTTAAATAAAATGTTTTGACAATGAATGGGTCTATCTAAAAATAGAATTATTAGATGAATTCAGCTTATGATTTTCAACACAAGTTTTATAGATTTGAATAAGCTTAATATTTACTCATATTTTTTATTATATATAAAAAAAATCTTTTTTATTTAAATTTAATTATAAGCAACATTTAAACATAAATATAATTTTTCAATATTATTTTGAAATAAAATTAATTTTTCTATCTACTCAACCAAGGTTTCAGACAGGTGGTTGAAATAGTCAAATCATCGATTCTTGATTCAACCGGTTTAATTAAGTTATCCAATTCAATTAAATAAATTATTAAATACTTTAAAAATATTTAAAAAAAAAACAGTTCAATCAAGTTAACTAGTTCAGCCTTTTATTTGGTATTGGTTTTTAACTTAGCTCGTCTAATACAATTCCAAAATCAGTAAACTCAATTAAAGAAGAGTTTTGGGATGAACTTTTTAGAGTAAGCTTCCATAAACTCCAATTACACAAAACATTTATTGGTTTATACATATTATTACAATCCTTTTAATGTTTTTTTAATTATATAAAATATTTTCTAATTATACAAATTATTATAACCATTGTAATATTTCTTTATAATTACACAAGGCATTATACAACTATACAAATTATTATGGATCTCATTTTTGTGTAACACTAATTATACAAAGCATTATTCAATTACACAAACTATTATAACTTCTGCAATATTTTATGTAATAGAAACTCATTCTAAAGAACTTTGCTTAGGCAAGGAAATAAAAGCACAGACTCCAATACATAAATATCTTTATATTAAAGATTGAGAACATTTTTAAGATTAATTAATATTAGGGTAAACTACAAAAATAGTCACTTTTGTTTACCTCATGTTACGTTTTAGTCACTTATGTTTAAAATGTTACGTTTTAGTCACTTATGTTATTATTTTGTTACGAAGTGATCACTCTTCCGTTAAGTTCTGTTATATTCTAACGGTAATCCTATGTGGCAGTCCAACTAGATATTAAGTGCCAACTTGGATTTCCAAATGGGATGTAAATAGATTTTTAATTAAATAAATTTAATTAATTAAAAATTTTAGACCCTAAATCTTAATAGAAAAAACCGTTCATCTCCTCTATTTTTTTTAGCTTTCTTTTTCATTTGACTAAAAAAATCTATTATTATCAAAAAAATTTATTCACTTACAATAACAAAAGAGGATTCAATGGAGAGTCCAAGTATGTCTTTTCAATCCGATTTTTGTTTATTTGTTTGTTTGTTCTAAGACAAATTTATGTCTTCTTCACATTCTTGAATAATTGGTTTCTTCACATTGAGGCATTTTATGTTTTGTGTTTTTGCCCATGTGGGTACTTTTAGAGATGATCGAAGGAGTATGTTTCATCATGCTTAAATTGTTTGTATCTAGTTCTTTGGGGTTTACCTTCCTGTTGGTTGCTAAAAAAAGAAGTTTAATTCTTTACATGTAGCTGACATTTAAGATCTTCGATATTGGAACAGGTAATTTTATTTATTTTTTGATTTTTCTAACCAATTTTCCCTCATTTAGGGTTTCATTTTCTTTTTGTTTGTCGCTGAAATAGAATTTTTGCGGAAAGGAATGAACATTTTCTCGAGAAACAAACAGATTTTTTTGTTTAAATTCACAGTACTGTGTCGGATAAGATAGTATGGGAGCTTAATTTGCTGATTTTCAGCTTTGGATATTCTTCCATGAGAAATATGTGTCACTGATTTTCAGTTCCTTTGCAGCGAATGCAGCCTCTGGGTTTATAAGTTTCATTTTTGTTTTTACTCAGATGAAAGCCATATCCTTAAAAAGTTTGTCTTTTTCTTTCAAAAAGTGAAAACAATTTCTTAATCTTTGAAGCCCAAACCATCATTCCCGGTGAATTATTGTATCAAAGCCTGCGATAAAACTGGGTTTTTCTATTCAGCTATAATTGCAGCTAACAATAAGCTTCACCTTCATTTCTCAATTGAAAACATGCAAAATTTTGTGGTTGTTCTTGTATTAAAGCCTGCTGTAAAACTAGTTTCTTCCTGAATTTCATTTGTGCTTGTTCTTGTAAATTTACATATCTTTATTGTGTTCGTATAAATGCATGAATATAATTACATAAATTTTTATGGATTTAAATTTAAATTTAATATGTGTGTGTCTGTTTACATTGTTGACATAGGTCATATTATGTTATTTGCAATGCAATACTAGTTCAGGCTAAGATTATGAAACAGAAAAATACATGGTTTACTTAATTACATGTTACTGCTAGTGAAAAGAGCCTTCCTTTTTATTTTTCTGGCAATGATCATCTTATTTTTAATATAATTTATATAGCTTGAACTTAATCATTTATAGATACTGTGGTTGCTTAATTTTTGTAATAAATTGTGATTGCTCAATTTTTGTCGCTGTCCTAGCAAAACAAGCCTTATTTTTTGTCAGTCCTTTATGCTTATGTTTCATCTTTTCATTTTGACTCAGGTGTAGTTTGATGCAAGTATATAAAAAATAATTGATTTAAATATGTATATAATGTTAGTTTGATGCAAGTGTATAAAAAACAATTGATTTAAATATGTATATAATGTTAACTTCACTCTAATTGTCGAAGTAAAGATTGAAGTTTCCCAATTTTGCCACAATGTGTTAACAATTTGCACTTGTATCTTAATGTGTTAACTTCACTCTAATGTGCATATTTATGCTGTTCAAATGTAACTTACAGCTGCTGTCACAATGTATCTTAATGCTCATATTTATGTTGTCAAAATGTGAATAATGACTATTGTTTTCATGTTCTAGATTGTGTATTTTAATGCTGTCTAAATGTGAATATTGACTGCTGTCCGAACGTCCTAAAATGTTCATGAATTCATTAGTGGTGTGCTTTGAAATTGAACTGAAGTTGATATAATATTTTTTCAGGTTTGAATTGTTGTGCAATTTGTTGATACTAATATAATGTTTTATTTTCCTTTTTTGGTTTAGGGTTTGATGTTGAACAAAATACTTTAGGGGGAGATTTTGGAGGACAAGCGTCTGACTTAGATGATAGTTCATATAAAGCTTATGAGTCAGGTACTTCTTATTCTGATTCATTTGAGTCTGATGGTGATAGGGTAGACGAACCAGAGGTTGAACTAGTAGCTGAAATGATACAGAAGGAGTTAAACCACTTACTTGGTTCAAGTTGTTGGGGTTTAGAAGATGATTTTGATAGTAACAGTGATGATGATTTGAATAAAGATGTGGATTATGATAAATATGGGAATAAAAAGTACCTTCTATTCAATCCTCAAACTGATATGAGGAACCCTATATTGATAAAGGGTTTGGTTTTCCCTAGTACAGACATTTTAAAATATGCAATTAAACAGCATGGGAGGATAAATAGGGTAGTAACCAAACTAACTAGGAATGACAAGCTTAAGGTGAAAGCAGTCTGTGTACCTAGTTGTCCATGGACGTTGTGGGCATCCAAATTAAATCCCAAGGATCCAACAGATGGGAGTTGGCAAATTAAGACATTAGTCAACCACCATAAGTGTGGCAAGGCAATGAAAAATAAAAATATTACTTCAAAGTGGATGGCTAGACATTATTTACACAAATTTCAAGTTGATCCCAATTATTCCTTAACATCTTTACAAAATGATATTAGGGTAGATTTTGGAACAATAGTGTCTCGGACTAAATGTATGAGGGCTAAGATTAGGGCTCTGGAACTAGTTCAAGGGAATCACAAAGCCCAATATGCCAATATATACGATTATTTACTTGAGTTAAGGAGAAGCAACCCTGGTACAACAACCATCTGTAAATTAGACTATAGGCTATTTCAGAGGCTTTATATATGCCTTGAAGCGTGCAAGTCAGGTTGGTTAACTGGTTGTAAGAGAATTATAGGGTTAGATGGGTGTTGGCTTAAAGGATATTATGGTGGACATTTACTTGCTGCTGTTGGGGTTGATGCCAATAATTGTATATATCCAGTGGCTTTTGCTGCAGTTGAGAGTGAAAACAAACAATCATGGTTTTGGTTCCTCGAGTTGTTACAGAGGGATTTGGAGATCGACAACTCTTACAATATATGCTTCATATCTGACAAACAAAAGGTACTATAAAGTCATAGTATACGCTAAATTGTTTATATAAAAATGATTGCTTATCATGTTGTTTTAATTGTTTTACAGGGTTTAATAGAAGCGATATCTTTGTTGTTCCCTAATGCTGAAGCAAGAAATTGTGCCAGACATCTTTACAACAATTTTAAAAACATAGAAGGATTTAGAGGCCAAGTTATGCGTCTCACTTAGCAATGTCTGAAATGAGGTCACTGTCAGAATCTGCTGAGGGTTGGCTGCGTGACAAGGATCCAAGGACTTGGTCAAGAGCCCACTTCTCAACTAAATGCAAATCTGATCTACTACTGAACAACAACAACGAATGTTTCAACAAGGTTAAAATTTATTTTTTAAATCTGACTATTTATCACTTCATGTTGTATAATTATTGTTGAAGTTATTTAAGGACTTTCCTCTCATTGCAGATCATTTTAGAAGCTAGAGATAAACCTATCCTAACGATGTTGGAAATAATTAGAAGAAAAGTCATGACTAGGTTGGTTTCTATGAGAGAGGCTGCTGAGAAGTATCCTGGACCTTTATGTCCAAGGATACAGAAGAAGTTGTTTGAAATTGTTAGTCAGTCTAATAAGTAAGTGTTGCTAACTTTTTTTTTACTAAGCTTGAATTCTGTTACTTGGATAGAAAAATTTTTAACTTTAAAATGTTACTTTGTTTGTAGTATATGGCCGGTATATGCTGGAAACGAGAAGTATGAGGTAGACTGTGGATTAGGTAACAAGCATGTGGTTGACCTCCTCAACTCCTCCTGTTCATGCAGAAAATGGGACTTGTCAGGAATCCCATGTAAACATGCTGTTTCTTGCATGCAATTACTTGCTGTGAGCCCTGAAACTTACGTCAATACATGTTATACTGTCACTACCCAGTTGAATATTTATAGCCACTTGATTAACCCTGTAAAAGGTAATAGCCTTAAAACTCTAAACCTTTATGAAAAATTACTTATTTATAAAATGTGTTTGACATCTTTAAATTTTTGTGTATAGGTCCTATACAATGGGAACATGTGAGGGACATGGAACCCATTCTTCCTCCCATAATTAGAAAGCCCCCCGGAAGACCCAAACAAACAAGGAGGAAGGAAGTAGGTGAAGAAAGAAAGAGTGGACCAAAATTAAGCAAGATAGGACAGCAAGCCAACTGCACCAAATGTGGCAAACCAGGCCATAATACAAGGACTTGAAAAGGGATTGTTGGGGGTAACCAAATGGCAAGCCAATCATCGAGCCTACAAATTTCGAACCAAGCCACTTCAATGGATAACACATCAAGCCAACCACCCTTAACCCAACAAAGCTCAAACCTTACAGCAATTTTTAGGGCCAAATTACCTTTCAAAAGGAAATCTGTTTTGTGAATAAAGAATATATCTTTTTGAAAGGGTTGTTGAATCATGTTAACAATAGTTAGATTATACATTTTGTCTTAATTGAGGGTTAGAAACAATTTTTTTTAAACTACTGGACAATTACTTAAGAAATGTTAGATTATACATATTCTCTCAAAGGGGAGTAAAATAGTTCAACTCTTCTTACATCTTTTAAGGATATCATCTATATGCCATTTTTTGCCTCACTATGCATTATGTTCAACTCTTTTAAGGATCTCATTTGCATATCTCATAAGTTTATTTTCATCCTCACACTAATATATATAGATAAACTAAAATATATATCTTATAGAGCAAACTTATAGAGTAAAATTTTCATAAACTATACGTGAGGTATTCATGGTAAAGACAATCACATGTGAAATTAAAATGGAATACTTTCATTTTGTAGACCAAATCAACAACCAGTTGAAGTAAAAAATATATATAAATATAGGATCAAAGTAATGTAGTGCCTGTTTATTTCTTTCTCTCCTTTTTACAATGCTAATTAAGTAAAAATAATTGTTAACTACGAGACAAAAAATTCTGATTTTTCTAGCATGAAATTGCTCATATTATTTGGTAATTAATTTCAAATTTACATGTCTGTTTCATATTTTATTTACACCCATGATTTCTTCCTCGTCCTCTTCGACCATGTTAGCTTATCCTAACCAGCTCTTAGTAGGAGTGGATCGACAATGCATAAGCATAAAAAGTATTTTTAGGTGGGACTGCAGCAGCTTGATCATCAACAAACGTAAATTCTCAATCTTAAATCTGAGCTCTCCTTCAGGAAGCTATTTTCTACAGTGCCATCCAAC
This sequence comes from Gossypium hirsutum, assembly GCF_007990345.1. Classification (NCBI taxonomy): domain Eukaryota; kingdom Viridiplantae; phylum Streptophyta; class Magnoliopsida; order Malvales; family Malvaceae; genus Gossypium; species Gossypium hirsutum. The sequence continues at coordinate 93,536,379 of NC_053436.1, forward strand.
GCAAAACAAACGTAATTAGACTTAGGGGAAACAAGGAAGCTTGAATGAAACTATGACACAATGGTTAAGAAATATTCATAGGGGTGAACAAATTAAAAATGGAGCTATCAAAACAGCGTAAATTGTCATCATTACAAGAGAAAGTACAAACATAAATGCCCAAAGATAGATAGCTAAATAAGGACCTCCACTCTGTAATCACAAAATAAAGATTCACCATAGTCATAGAAGGATAACAATAATAGCAAAAAGACTAGAGAGTAATTAAGACCATAAAATCTCATTGTTAAGCTAACAATTGTCTGATTATAATAGAAAGGACCAGTAATATTTGACCAGAGAGACCAAATGCTAGAAATGTACACAATTTTACTTGTACTATAACAATAATAGCAGAAACAATGGGTGGACCAAGTACAATAGCAAGACATATTCCTTTGATAAGGTCCTTAAAGAATAACCATATTGTTTGCTGCTAAACATATGATAAAATAATTAGGAACAGCAAGATAAGTGTGATCTTAAAATTTAAAAGAACAAGTTCCAAAAATAGCAGTAAACAAAGAAACAAGAAAGAGATTTAACGATTAAGAATACAAACTTTATTGAAACCATGCCGGGCCTTGATTACAAAAGTTGAATAAAGAGAAAAGGGTAGGTCAGTGATCTGCAACATAAAACCACAAATAAATGGTCTGCGTTAACTTACACAAAATGATAATTGTATTAAGGGATGCAGAAGACAAAGAAAATATCATGAACTAACTTGTGGCCATATCATAACACCAGCCAAAAATCAAAGGGTGTGCAATATTTCATTCTCTTCATTTAGACCAAGAAAAAGGCAAGAAAATTCCTGATTTATGCGATAAATAACAATTAATTTACAAGATAGTGACAATCAACAAAAGGGATGATTCATTTATTAAACAAAAAACAACTCACATTCCAAAACCAAGACAATATGCCAAAGAACAAAATTGTAGAATCTATTAGGATCGTCACAAACTCATGAACAAAATGGAAGTGGCTGCGAAATAAGAGAGATGCATCAAGGATTATGTCAAATCAAGTTAAAAGGAAGCTTGATTATTCCCTAATGTAACAATGTAATCTAGTAAATGATCAATAAAAACAACAAACCAACCTCTTATAGAGACTATAGGCTCGGAACTTTTCAAATTTCTCTTGGCTGATTACTCCTTCCAATGTTTTTGGAAGAGTTGTCAATTTGAGAGTAGCATGTTGCCGTAAGTCCAAATAAGTTTCAAATAAGTACATTAATATCATAAAACCTGTAAATAACAGAGGGTAAGTTGGGAGAGAAAAAGAACAGAGCACTTACAAACTCATAAATAACCATCAAATTAGTACAAGAATGAAAAAAAACTTCTTTAAGAACATAAGTAACCGAGTGATTAACAAGTCCCACAACTTGTGTCATGTACTTTGCACAACACATTCCTGAATAAGCAGAAAAAAAAAACTAAAAGCCAAAGAGGTTGAAATGCAAAAGATAAAACTAATAAACAGGCTAAAATTATTTTACAAATCATTGGACCCTCAAAATCAATAAGGTATATTCAGTTCAATCAACAGTTTACAGCAACAAGAACTATCTAAATATTTGGAATTATCCTTTTACTTATGTTTCTAGTGTTTTTTTAGCAACCAACAGGAAGATAAACCCCAAAGAACTAGATACAAACAATTTAAGCATGATGAAACATACTCTTTCGATCATATCTAAAAGTACCCACATGGGCAAAAACACAAAACATAAAACGCCTCAACGTGGCATAAATGCAAGTACATGTTTTGGTACTTTCGAGTGAAAATTTTCATTATCATGATTGCCCAATTTCCTGCAACTTGTAAGCTACTTAATTAGTAAATCAACCCCCGTCCTCTTCCAAAAATCACTAAATAGGACACTTGAAAAATATGGAATCCCCACAAAAGGATTGTGAACAAACAAGCCGATTCAAATAAAAAAAACGGATTGAGAAACTAATTATTCAAGAACGTGAAGAAGACATAAATTTGTCTTAGAACAAACAAACAAACAAAAAAAATCGGATTGAACAAACAAGCCACTTGATTTTAAGTCTTAGAACGTAAATTTATTGGTAAAGAAGATATACCGGAACCTCCATTGAATCCTCTTTTGTTTTTGTACATGTAAAAAATTCTGATGGTAATAGAATTTTTTTAGTCAACTGAAAAAGAAAGCTAAAAAAAATAGGGGAGATGAACGGTTTTTTCTACTAAAATTTTGAGTTTAAAATTTTTAATTAATTAATTTTTTTAATTAAAAATATATTTACATCCCATTTGGAAATCCAAGTTGGCACTTAATATCTAGTTGGACTGTCACATAGGATTACCGTTAGGGAGATAACAGAACTTAACGGAAGAGTGATCACTTCGTAACAAAATAATAACATAAGTGACTAAAACGTAACATTTCAAACATAAGTGACTAAAACGTAATATGAGGCAAACAAAAGTGACTATTTTTGTAGTTTACCCTTAATATTATTTCTAGTAATAACATAAAATGTGAAAATGAATAATAAAAATGATCCTAACAAGAAAATAGTTGAGTGATTAATTTTTTTGTTTGTATTCCAAATACTAGGATTAAAGTTTTATTATGCTCATCCCCTCCTTAATTTGTATATACAAAAAAAAAAAAAGCTGCTGGTAGAATTAGCTAAACTTAAACCAAAGAGTAGAGTACAACCAACAAAAAAAAAAAAAAAGGAAGCAAGGAAAGGTGACTAAGCAAGGCCTGAGGAGTAGTCCTGATTATTGCGTTTCCATGACTATTTTAATTTGGAACACATTGGGTCTAATCCTTTAAAGCAAAATGGGGTTATTAAGAGGGTAAATAAGTTAAAAGTTGAAATTCTTTGTCTACAGGAAACAGCCATGAGAGGAAATTTAAAGGTTGGAAAGTTGTAAATAACTATGAACAAGCACCAAATGAGAGAATTTGGGTACCTTGGAAGGGAGATTGGCAAATTGATGTGGTCATTACTCGTTCTGTCACTTTAGGTGAGCAGCAATTTTATCGATCAGCTGTTTATGGTAGTAATAATAGTATTGAGAGGAGAATTTTATGGGAAAAATAAAAGTTGTTGCTAATTGTTAATAGTCCTCATGAGAGCTTTGATTTCACTAGAAATCAACCTGTTATAAAGGAAATGTAGGATTTTTGGAACTGTCAGAATGCTCTGGAAATTTTGGACCATACATTGACTGGCCCGATCTCGTATAACGATAGAAATAATGAGCCTCTTTCTAGAAAACTGGATACAAAGTCCTTGTTTACTTTGAATGACACTCTCTTTACCCTACCTCTATCATAGAGTTTTTATCTGTATCATTGCTAGGGTACGAGGACTTAACAAACTAGACACAAAAATCATAAACAAGTAGATTTGTCACTAATTAATTAAGTTAGTTTGGTTAGTCATCTACAGCTTGAAGTTCCAGGATTAAAATCTAAAATAAATCTAGGAATAAAGCTTAAAATGATGGCTTAGTCTCATTACCAGATAAGGATTTAAGAGTACGGCTACATGTAAAGAAGATTATAGTACTTTTACGACGTCTATCTAAAGTCAGTCTTACAAAATCGGTGATTAAAATTTTCTGACTTAATAAATTCTAAAGTGACTTAAAAGTCAACAAATCTAAAATTTAAAATTCAATAATTATAATGAAGAGGTCGAAAAACGGTGTTAAAACTAAAAGAAATTGAAAGGAAAAACCTAAATGAACAAAAAATAATAACTTATTTAAAAAAAAACTTAATACTAACCATATACATATATATATATATATATTTCTAACCTGATATCCAAAATCTAGTTTCAAAAATGTAATATATATATATATAAGAAAAGGAAAATCTAATCTAATGCCTAATACTAAAAATCTAAAATTTTATAAGCTTTGAAATCTAACCATCTAAAAATCTTGAAATCTAGTTCAAAGACCTAATATATAAAGTTTTAAATAAAAAATCTAAGCAAATATAAAAAAGAATAAATAAAATGGAATGAAATGAGACCCTACAAAATAAAATTATGTTAAATATCCTTCATTTTCTCTGTTTCAAAAAAACAAAACAAAACAAAAGGCTAAGGATTTTTCCTCTTTCTTAATTGAATAGGAAGTAATTAAATTCAATATTTGAGTTAAATATTTAAATTATTTTTTAGTAGACTCATTCTATGGACCATTCCCACCACCTCATATATGTCTTACTCAATTATTTTATGTTACATTAACAAATTTTTTTAACTAAATTAAAAGGATTAAAACAATTTCCACATCATATTAAAAGGATTTAGGGTTTTGATGATTTTATTTATTTTTTCTTTTCTTCAAAATCTCTTCACTGTTGAAAAAAAAAGATTTAGGGTTTTGGGCAATTCAAAATCAATAATAGAAGGATTATAGGCTAAGCAAAAAAAAAGAAAGGATTACAGAATCAGATTCACTCCTATTTCTAGTAATTAAAATAAATAGTTTTTAATCTTTTCATGCAACTATAAAATAGTTACTGAATTTAGTTCATAATATTTTTTTTATTTATTAGAAAAAATAAAAAGAAAAATTAATTGAAGTAAAAATGTGAAGAGTAATCCTTTTGAAATTTCTATCAATACATATGCAGTGGGCAAGTGATCCCTTCTTGTATCTCAAGTCTTTTCTCTCTGAAACTCCATTGTTTTAGTTTAAAGATAGCCAACATAATCACAGCCTTTGTCCGAAACAAGTTCAGGGGATACAAATGGAAATAACAGTAATCAAGGTATTGATATGTACATTGATGCTTGTCTGGTCTGTGAAGTTCAGCTCATTTTACTAAAAGCTGGGACTATCAAGAGTTAATTGACAAATGAATTAGCAGGAACTGTTGTTGGTGCAGGCATTCCTCATAATCATGTAGGGCAGATCTTGCACAGTGTGGTTCTTGGGACCTTTAATGTTGGAGATCAAGGTGAAGGCATTATTCCAGACCTTATTAGGGTAAGTATTTTCTTTTTCTTTTTTAAAATTTTTGGAGCATTTCAGTTCAAGTTAAGTGTGTTTCATTCTTTAATTGACATGTGAAATCAGTGATATTCTTTATTACTTTATAGGTTATTGGGGTTGTTTTAAATTCTTTTGGAGTTGGAAGCCAGCCTTCTGCTACTAGTAGTATCACTAGGCAGTCTTCAACCTCTGCGAATAATGCTTGATTTCAACATTTGACATTGGGTGGCTTAGAAAAGGCATGATTTCCTTTCACTCAGTGCATATTTCCCCCTCTCTTTCCTGTTTTCACAATTGCTTCAGCTTGAAGAATTTCAATTATTTTACTGTTAACTCTAAAGTACATGCCAATGATTTATATAAATGCAGTCAAAAGTCAAAACTCCATTTTTTTTTAATTGTTGAAAGAAAATAGGGGAAATACTAGTACTAAATTTATTAGTGGCATTTTCTCACTGAACCCATATATTTTTTCCATCACTTTCCCTAGATTTTTTAAGTACTCAACAATAAAGAAATACCCAAAAAGCCTACATAGCCAGAAGGTCAGTTAACATCCTATTTATTTTGTCTTTTAAGTTTTGGTTTATACCCATATCGATATAGGTTTAAATTTTCTTTTACCTTTTTACTTGGAATTTGTTTTATTTAGGAATTAGGTGTTTGGATCATTTGATCAAAATTTTAGTTTCTGTTTGGTTTATTAGAAAGTGAAAAAATAGAAAGAAAATGTAAATTCTTTTTCGAGTTTGAGGTGAACAAGAAATTTTTTTTATAGTTGTGAGCTAGAATTTGCGGCGATTAATTATTCATTTTGGAAAAAAAAAGAAGTTAACTCTTTTGAGTTTATCTCTACTACACAAGATGAAACTAGTGTACACAACTATTCGATCTGATTTAAAAAACTGCTCATAGAGTTGATTTAAAAATCTTCCAGTGTACACAACTATTCGATCTGGACTAAGCCATGTTCCTACCTTTTCATGCATGCTTGAGCCCGTTTCTTCCACAAGATCAAACACTCAAAGGCCAACATGTAACACCCATAACCCATATTTGTTACCAAAATAGATTACGAAGTATTACCAAACCAAATCACAGCTATCATACATTCACATAATCATATAGGTCATTTTCGTACTTATATAAATATACAAGTGATTAACTAATTTACAAATCGAACTTGCATCATTAATCATCTTGTATACACATCCAAACCAAAAATTTCAAATTTATCTTACCGAGCATAAAATATAATATATATAGTTTTAGCAAGATAGAACATGGTAAAACAAATTTATAATTTCATCTAAATAATTAAATGTTTGACTTCTAACTCACATAGCATTTTAATATGGTCAATTCTTTCTTGCATAAAAATGAGTGCCATTTTACCTATTTATTTAATAATAACCAACCTATTATTTTCTTAACATATCATTTGCGCATAAGTGTAAAACAAATGAATCTTTAAAACCAATTCAAAAGACCTACATAGTTCTCACTCAAATTCATCATTCAAGCGTACATATATGCATTTCTAAATCCATTCAACTTAATCAAGATATACATAACACATACGACTATAGTCTATCATTTATACAATTATTATACCAAATCACATTAGTCATTTCATTTTGCATATATCAAATACTCCACATATATATAAATTATGCATATATCAAATAACATCCATTACTTACCTTATGTTGAATGCAGATAACCAAGCTTTTTCCAACACATACCAAGTATACAACATATTATATACATTGACCGAATCATCAAAACTAAATATATATATATAGAACCACAAGTTAAACATAGCATGAAACCGAAATTAACTTCATAAACTAGCCATTTTCGCATGGCTTTTAGTTATATACATGCTTCAAATTTTAACATACACATATTATCCTATACATGCCATATATTTGAGGTTTAATTTTTTTTTAAAAAGTACCAAAAGTGAACGATAGTATGGATGACTTCAGCGACGATCCTCGAGCACATAACGACCTCCAAAAATTAAAAAAAAAAACAATTATATAAAAAAACATTTACAAAGTAAGCTAACTTAGCTTAGTAAGCCTTAAGCAAATTAAACAATTAATGTATAATAACATCTCAATTACTAAATCATTTCAATTAAATAAATCAACTTATGCATTTGTAATCACATATAATTTCAAGCTTTTAATTCCATACATTAATAGCATATACTTTTATAGAACAATTTCTCCTTGGCCGAATATACATGTATACCTTATCAATATATTCTCAAATTTCCAAACCATATTGTCTTATATAATCGAATATACATATATATTTATAGACATATATTCATCACTCAAACTTTAACATTACATTCATATTCAACTATATTCAACTATTAGGCCAAATATATTTCTCATATTAACACATATACTACAACAACTTAATGTATCCTTTTTCATCACATATCAAGAAATCAATTCATCCTATTTTCAAATAGGTAACCAACTATCACGTACCTGATTGTTTTAGCTCGTTTAACGTATTCAATTACCACATCAGCATAAAGTCTTTTAGGCATAAACTTATAATAATTCACCGGCATAGAGCCTGCTAGGCCTAAGCTTGTATCACACACCGGCACAAGGCCTGCTAAACTCAAAGCCTTTACCTGTTTTGCTTATTCCATATGGAAATAGACACAACGAGGTTTAATTTCATATCTTATTCACCATCAACCCATGTCTCTACAATTTCTTGTGATTTTTCAAAATCTCGTTATTTCTGATACTTGAATCTGTTTTTAAGTTACTTTCACATTTTTCTTAGTTTTCATGTGATAGTTACTACTTAATCATACATACTATTAAACATGTATATCATCAGCCACTCTATTAGCTAATCACTAGCAAGTATTTACACATCATTCATTGATCATATCATATCAAAAGAAACCAAGTTCCTATACATGCCATACACAAAACGAAACGTCTAACTATACCAATGTGATTTCTTCGATAGTGTGATCGGGTCTCCGACGTTTCCTTCAATCCCCGAGTGGCTTGATAACAACTCGATACAAAATGTGACTAAACTTTACAATTTAGTCCTTTACTTTTTCTTTTCCCCGATCTACTCCCGAATTTCACTCTTCTTGATCCTAGCTATGAAGAACCCTTGAAATTTCGTGCTAATGAAGAAGATGATGAATTTTGTGTTATTTTTCCCTTTTTATTTCATTTAATATCCAAATGACCAAAATGCTCTTCCTTATTAAACTTTCAAAAATTCCATCCATGTCTTATTTTGTCCATGAACTTAGAAATTGGTCAAATTGTTATTTAAACCCTCCTAATTAATATTCCAAAGTAATTTCATACTAAAAACTTCTAGAATGCAAGTTTTGTAAATTATTCGATTTAGTCCCTAATCTCAACTTAAGCACTTTATGCATAGAATTTCATCACGAAATTTTCACACAATCATGCAATCATATCATGAACCTCAAAATAATAATAAAATAAATTTTTCTACCTCAGATTTGTGGTTTTGCAACCACTATTCCGTTTAGACCCTATTTCGGGATGTTACATTTCTCCCCCCTTTAAGGATTTTCGTCCCCGAAAATCTTACCTGTGAAGAGATTTGGGTACTGTTTTCACATAGCCTCTTCGGGTTCCCATGTAGCCTCGTCTACCCCATGTCTATTCCATAGTACTTTCACAAGTGCAATACTTTTGTTTCTTAATTGCTTTATCTACTAATACATGCTTGCCTAATGGATTCGATACTTTAATCACAAATTCTGTAGATTCTATAGGCATACTTGTACTAGACATCAATTTCTTGCAAACATATGAATAAGTTGAACCTGGATCAATCAAAGCAATGACATTAATATCATATAGAGAAAATATACCCGTAATCACATCGGGGAAGGATGCCTCTTCGCGTGCACGAATAGCATAAGTCCTTGCAGGGGCTCTAACATCTGGTCTCACAGTCGAATCTCTTGAGGTACCTCTGTTACTTGCTCCTACCCCGGTTGCCTCGGTGATCTGCCTCTAGTAGGAGCATTTCTGGATCTAGCACTCTGTGTTATCTCTCGATTAGCCACATTGGACATTCTCGTACAAAATGATCTGGAGCACCGCATTTATAACAAACATTTTCGCCTGCCCGACAAGGACCATAATGAAGTCTACCACACCGTGAACACCCTGATCTACCCTGTCCAACATTACCTACACTCGCAGTCGAGGTGTTCTGAGCCTTCGAATCCTTAAATGTGCTGCCTCTATTCTGACTAGAATACCAGGCTGAGAAACTAGATCTGGTAGAAAACTCCTTTGGTCTTTTGGATGTAGCCTGGAATGACCTGCTCATATGTCTCTTCTTTGTATCTTGTGTCTCTATCTCAACTTTGCCTTTTGTTTTTAACAGCTCCTCTGCCTTACAGACTCTCTCAACTAAAATAACGAACTCTTTTATTTCTAGAACACCCACTGACAGTCGGATATTATAATTTAACCCATCCTCAAACCTTTTACACATAATAGCCTCTGTGGACACACATTCTCGAGCATATTTACTAAGCCTGACAAATTCACGCTCATAATCGGTCACTGTCATATTACCTTGTTTCAATTCTAGGAATTCCTTTCTCTTCTGGTTAATAAACCTCTGACTGATGTACTTTTTACGAAATTCCTCCTGAAAGAAATCCCAAGTGACCTTCTCCTTTGGTACAACTGATACAAGTGTCTTCCACCAATAGTAGGCTGAGTCTCTAAGAAATGATACTACACATTTCATACATTCCTCGGGTGTACAAGATAATTCATCAAAGACTCTGATAGTATTTTCTAACCAAAATTTTGCTCTTTCTGCATCATTATCTTTTGTTGCTCGGAACTCTTCTGCCCCTTGTTTCCTGATTCTATCAATTGGTGGTTTTTCTCTTATCACTGTACCTGTGCTGGGGGAGCTTGAGCTACATGGGTAGCCTGAGAATCATGAGGGGGTGGAGGTCTAACTGCCGGATTCGTACGAACGAACTCAGCAAACAAATCATTCAAAGCTTGGAAGAGAGCTTCTCGAGTCACTCCTCCCTGATTAACTGTTATTGGCCTATTCTCAGATGACGTTGCCCCTTCCGCGGGAGTAGGCGCATTACTTTCTACATCATCATCACCAGCTCGCTCGGGATCCATTACTATAAAACAAAATATCTAAAAATCGTCAGGAGTCGTCACACTATCAAAATACAGGTATGGCATGTATAGCTAGACTTTTACTCACACTAAATGTTTCGAGAACCGACTAAACCTGCTCTGATACCAATAAATGTAACACCCCCTACCCGTATCCATCACCGGAATAGAGTACGAGGCATTACCGAGGAGTACAAAAACACTTACAGATAATTTAAATATATTTTCATAACAACTTGTCTCGATTTCATACTATTTCATATTTAAGCTTTACTCACCAAAGTATTTGAAATATCATCTTTATGTAAATAGCACACATGAGGTACATAATTCCATAGTTAAGAATGAACACATTTATCAAACATATTCCACATTCATATATCAATGTCTTACATTTTCATATATCAATAACCGTCATTTTTCTTGTTTTTCAGATAATTATGTGTAACCATTGATAAGCATGTAATTCACTGTTTCTTCCTGTCAATCACAATTTCAAATGACAAATTCGTGTGAATTAGCTCAACCTCATTAGGTGTTTAAATTCTGTCACTTTGATTTACATACTCATAATTTACTAACATATCTTGTCAAACACAATCTCTGAATGATAAAATCACATAATTGAGCTCAATAATAATAATGATAACATTACTTACATTTCTTTTTCCACATGTTACATTTACGACTTACCAACTTGTCCATCCAAGGAACAGCTTACGGATTTGAGTACATCGTGATCTGAAGCCCGAAATCTAGCTGAAGCACATAAGTGCTAAACGGCAGCCCGAAGGCTAACTGAAGCACAAAATTGCTAAACGGAAGCCCGGAGGCTAACTGAAGCACATAAGTGCTAAACGGAAGCCCAGAGGATAACTGAAGCTCATCAGAGCTGAACTGAAACCCCAAAAGGGTTAACTGAAACTCATATGAGTTAACGGAAGCTCGTAAGAGCTAAACGGAAAGCAAACACGAGAATTAGCAACAAATGCTGAATCTCGGTTTACTTGGGTAATTTACCGTCAATTCATCTTTTTCACTGAAAGATTGTACTCATTTCCTGCATTCCGTTCCTCCGAAATTCTCAGTTTAATTTCATAACTTTTGTACATAATTTACTTATTTTCAACAATAAAAATACATAAATATTAATCACCATTCATAAAATAATATTGAAATTTAATAATATTAACAAATGGTCACTAAATTTAGTTATATAAACTCACAAGTTCGATTTTTGTATTATAGCGATAATCATAATTTCATAATAAATATTCCAAATAAAACATTATATCGTTTCTAATTCAACACTTATCGATTATAATCGGGCATGTAATCAATTTATACACGATTCATTCATAATTTTTTGTATATTTTTCCTCCTCCTCCTCTTCATCCACATCTTTAGTATAAACAACACACTTGTAGGTAACATTATCTATAATTTTCACTATCTATTTATGTGAATATTCAAGCTGTCCATCTGTGTCATAGTCACTAAATTATTTTTATCTTGAGCTACAGAACTCAAAATTAAGATCCATAAATCTTCCCAGAAACTAGATTCACATATCTTCTTACCATAAAATTTTCATAATTTTTGGTTGGGCCAATTAATACAGTTTATTCATTGAAGTCTCCCCTATTCTGCTGTCTGACAGTTCCGACCCTCCTTCACTAAAAATTAATTATCTTCTCGTACAAGATTCGAATGATGTCCTCGTTTGTTTATCTTGAAAATAGACTCATTCAGGATTCTAAACATATAAATTTAAGCCTCTAATTATTTTTATCCAATTTTTTATGATTTTTCAAATTCAAAACAGGGGAACCCGAAATCATTTTGACCTTGTCTCAAAAAAGTTATTGTATCTCATGATTTAAAATTCCATTGCTTACATAATTTCTTTTATAAGAAACTAGACTTAATAAGATTTAATTTCATATTTTATTCATCCTCTAATTCCATTTCTACAATTTTTGGTGATTTTTCAAAGTTAGACTACTGCTGCTGTCCAAAACAGTTTTAGTGCAAAATGTTGATTTCCATTTTGCCCCAAATTTCACAATTCATACAATTCAGTCCTTGCTCAATTAACCCCTCAATTAAGATAATTTTCTCAATTAATACTTTTCTTAAACATTATAAGTTATTTCATAACTATTTAAATTCAGAATTTCCACATAAAACTCTAACTTCAAACTCTTTTACAATTAGGTCCCAAACATTCACTTTCTATTCAATTCTTACAATAAAATCAACATATAAACAATTTAAAACTCTAATTCCATGTAAAATCATCATATACTTCCAGAACATATGTATATAAACTTTCAATTTCTTTCATAGAATCAAAAACTAATGAATTCAACAAGTGGACCTAGTGTAAAAGTCACAAAAACACAAAAATTTCAAGAAATAATCAAGAATTGAACTTACTTGGAGCAAAAATATGAAAAACCAGCTTAATAGAACTCCTCCATGACGTTTTTCTGATGATAATGCAGAAAAATAAAGAGAAATCTAGATAATTCCACTTTAGTCCTAGCTTTAGTAAGTAAATTTTGCAATTTTCCAATTTTACCCTTAATTCTCCTTATTTTCTTGCTGATTTCATGCCCTTGTCGTCCAACCCAAATAGACCTTGGGTCTATTTTCCTTTTAAACCCTCTTTCTTTTATCAATTTAGCTATTTAATCATTTCCCACAATTTTGCATTTGATACAATTTAGTCCTTTTTGTTCAATTAACTATCAGAACTTTAAAATTTCTTGACGAAACTTTAATAATAACATATTAACACTCCATAAATATTTATAAAAATATTTATGGCTCGATTTAGAATTATCGAGGTCTCGATACCTCGTTTTCGATTCTAATTATTTTAATATTTATTTTTAGTACACTATTCACTATTTTTAAATTTTTTTTTCCTAACTTCACATTTAATTTATACTCACTAAATTAATAATATTTTGTACTCATTTTTCAGATTTAGTGATCTCGAATCACTGTTCTGACACCACTGAAAATTAGGCTGTTACAACTCTCCCCCCTTTAGAGATTTTCGTCCCCGAAAATCTTATCAGAAGAAATTGCTGTCAACACTCGTGAAACACTTTTACTAACTTCTCAGTTTCACAAAGAAAACCCCACTTTAGCATTTAACTTGGTTGAAATCAAATCATCATCAAATAAAGCCAATCATGTAGTCAACTTCACAAAATAATCAAGATTTTCCAATACGTATATAATGTAGAGTAACAACCCGTATAAACAGAATAATAGCTTTACATGAATCTCACCATTTACTTTTATCTTCAACGTAACATAATAGTATAACAAAGAAAAAATGAAGAAGTCCCAATCATAATTTAATCAGACCAACGATGCTCTCATCAAATATTTTAGCTAGCTAGCATTCTCATACAATAAGAATTTCATCAAAAAACGAACAGCCACATATTCCTCTGACTAATTCTGTCATCTCTAATCCCATAATATTTCATTCATTAAAAAAAATCAATTCAAAAGAATTTTCCGGTAAGTACACTATTTAGACATCATATCTGAATAAGTCAATTTTCTGAAATTAGCTTCTTCTCTAATCATGACATTGCATATCTCGAATGATCTTTAAAACATTCTAATACCTTTTTCCAGAACTGTATTTACTTTTCAAACTATTCTCGTTTCTATATGCCTTACTAATCACTTCAACACTATACTCTCCAATTCTACAGGTGTGAATTTATTAACATAATTCTCATGAAATTTTGTCATAATTACAACTCTGGTAAGGGGGTGAGGTCGTAAAGCCTCTAACTCAACTCTCATAACTACACACATATGACTTGACATTCATACATAACATTATTGTTTTCACATAATTCACTTCAAGCAAAATTAATACACTTATATAGTCTATCAATATTTTCTGCCATATACAATTTCAAACGATGAATTCACTTAGTTTAGCTCAATATCAACAATTAATCAATTTCAATCTCTTAAGTCCATTTATACACCGAAAATAAGCCTGTTAGGCATAAAGCCCGATTTAATTCACCAGCACAAGGCTTGCTAGGCTCAAAGCCTAAATATCACTATTATAAGGCTGTCTCATAAACAATTCATATATCGAAAATTCTAGATATTCTATATAGTTCATACGAACTTTCAAATGTTATAACTCTGTCGAATTAAACTCAAATACATTATTTCCATGCTTAATCATATTCGGCTAACTCTACTATAAATCTATGAATTCCAAATCAGCATATTAAACTAATTTACATTCAAAATTAATGATGTTTAATTGCTTAAAGAATTACCTCGGATATCGACAAACAATATTAATCGATTATTCGACTATTTTGATCTTCCCCCGATCCAAATCCAATTTTCTCTTTTCTTGATCTAAATTGATATAAGTTAAACTTATTTAATCAAATATTCAATCAAATTCATTCAAAAATACATAAATGGGTAAATTGCACTTTGCCCCAAACATTTTACACTTTTAGCAATTTAATCCAAAATTCACAAAACACAAAACAAGCATAATTTGCCCATGCTATGCTTAGGCCGAATACTCCCCATACACATACAAATCCTCACATTTTGTTTATTTCAAAATTTAGTCCCTTAATTAAACACTTTGCAATTTAACCCTATTTACTCAATTTCATCAAAATTCCAATACAAAAACTTGTTAATCCATCACATAACTTTTATTTACCATCATCAAACACAAAATTCATCAAGCTATCAACAATGGTAAAATTGAAAATATACATAAAAATCAGAAATTCAAGCATGGGTCGGGTAGTATTTGAAGCAACGATCTCAAAAACGTAAAAATCAACAAAAACCGAGTTAAAACTAACCTTGAATTGAGCTTTAACCTAGGCCGAACCTTTAAACACCCTTTTCTTTTCTTTTTCTTTTGTTATTCACGGCAAAAAGATGAACATGCAATCTTGTTTCATGTTTTATGTTATTTTTATTACATAATTTATTAAATTACCTATTTAGCCTTTTTATTTTTATTCCAAATCCACTAAATCAAGTCCACAATCGTCCATGCAAAAATTCAAAGGTATAATTACAACATAAATGCTTTATATTATAAAGACAACAACAATTAGGCACTTTCACATTTAACCATCAAATTTTCATTTTACGCGATTAAGTCCTTTTATTTAATCGGACACTCAAACGAAAAAATTAAGTCACGAAAATTTCACACATGGAAATTCACATAAATTAAACACATAGAAAAATATTAAAATATTTTTCTGACTCAGATTCGTGGTCCCAAAACCACTTTCTGAATAGAGTTAAAATTGGGCTGTCACACAACATCAACTTAAGTGCATCTCCCACCAAGAATGAGAATAGGAGCTCTGTCATTTTCAACCAGACCTAAGTTTGAAAGAACGAACATTGGCAGTATGCATTCCATTTCCAGTGCACCACCAATTAGAATAAGATCAGTTGTACCGTTAGACTAGACATTGTTTAGAAGCAATGACATTGTTCTATAATGGTTAACCATTTTGTTTTCAACTAGTCTGTATTTTATTGGCTAAAGAAAGTGTACAAATTTGACGAGTTTATGAATTGAATATGCTTTCTTATTATTTTTTTGAATTGTTTATTTTGTATGTTGTTAAGAGCTGATATTTTTCCAGAATTGTTACCTATTGATTTGATGGTGTAGTATTTTTATTAAATGAAATTATACATTTTACCTTCCAGAAACAGGAAAATAGCTCATTGCAAAAGATCTTGATAAGATCCAAACATGGGACATAAGGGATTAACATTGGAATATAAAATAAGAAATTAACATTAGAATATAAACCAAATCACTAGCAAAAATCTCATTATGAAACACCAAAGAAATGTAGCTAAAGAATTCAACATTTGATTAAAGAACCTCAAATAAGGAAGTGCATATATTCACGATCACACCATAGAACATTCAAGTCTTTTATACATTGTAATGGTCATATTAACGACCATGTACAAAACAACATTTAGTTTAACATCAAATGTCATTAAACACCAAATCTAAAATTTGTTGTAGCAATATAGCTTCACCATGATGTGCAATTTTTTGACTTTCAAAAACACAATTCAGGGTTTTATCCTACATCATTGGAAAAATCACAAAAAAGAAAATAATTCATTGATAAAAGAATAAGCATTAGTATGAAATAAATATATGATTAACGCTTAGAATTTGGATATCTTTAGTTACGTGTAAGAGATTCCTATAATTAATTTATTAAAATAATTAAAGTCACAAAAATAAATTTTAAAAAAGTTTTTTAATGGAAAAAATTCACTTGAATATTTGATGTAAAATCAAACATACTATATATCTACAAATAAAATAAAAATGAATACCTGACACAAATTTGGAGCTATTACACCAGTACTTTGTTGCATGCTATTATAAGGTAAACTTGAACCACTTAAACACCAAATACTACTTGGGGTCTTAAGATAAAAAACAAATAGTTTTATTTACATGGCATTCTAAGAAGATATCGATGTAATATAACTATCGGTTGTGGCTACCATGTTGAAAAATTGCATTGCATTTTGACATGGATATGCATAGATATTGTTTGCTGGCATCACCATTGAAGGAATGACTTATAATGCCGACAAAAAAAGGAGTTAATAATTTGTAACAACAATAAAAATTCTTCTATGTAATATGTGACTAACTAATTTTATACTTACAAAATTTTTATAACTTAGAGTAGAGCCAATGGGTACATCTAAGGACTCTTTGATTGCTGATTGTTTTCTTTTTCCTATATAAAATGTAACATTTATTAAAATAAATATAATTAAAAAAAATAAATTTACAACAAAGTGTAACTTTATAATCAAATTACTTACCCGACTTGTGCAATTAGGATGTTTTTGGTTTTATTTTCTCAAGGTGACCTTTAAGTTCAGAATTAGAGATCTTTTTCGACTTAACACATGGTAGATCTAAGATTGGAAAAGTTTTACTTTCACCCTATTTTACAACATTATCTTCATTGCTCGATAATTCTTCAATTATTGACCTCTTCACGTTTTCTAAATTAAAAATAAAACAGTTATCACTTATGTAAGAAAAAGATAAAGCACTTAAAATTATTGATTATATAGAAAACTTACTAGACCGAATGACTACTTTTGCATTTGTCTCATTCTTTTTGTGTTCATGATTCTTAGAGACACATAACTTTTTCAATTCTTTCTCAGCTTCCATGTCTAATTCATATAAAATCTTCTGACAAAGTTATTTTGTTTTCTTCATTTTCTTGACTTTTTATAATAAAATCATAAGCAAATTGAATCACACGAATACGAAATACAATTTCAAACATTACCACCATACATGTTTTTTTAGCATTTTAGTCCATCTTCGAGAGAAATACCAATCAGAAATTTTCTTGACATTTTTAACACAAAGAATACATAAAGCATGAGAGCAAATATAGCCACAAAAATCAAACTTCTTACAAGTACAATGAATCTCCATAGTGGCTGTGTTAAAATAGACTGTTCGAACTCTTGAACTATTTTCATCCATCATTACTTCAAAAGTATAAGATGTACCATTTTGTGCAACTTCTCTCTATATCAATGGAACACCATCAAAAAATTCTTTCTCAAAGCACCTATATATTTCATGAGTATAAACTTTCGATGCATTAAACAAAATACCACAATTTTTAATTGCACACGTGATTGAGCAATTTCTGCACTGAAAATCCTTCTCAACTTCGGAAGAACGCCATCTTGCCACTAAGTTCTAGAAATTAAAAAAAATTGATAAAAGAAGTAGTGGCTTTAGAAATACCATGCAAAACATTATTTGCAACATTGATCCTTTGAGAAGATTTAATTTGAGAAGAAAATATATCGATGCTAAAAGCAGTACTCCATTTTTCACAATATTTGTACAAACCTTTCAACCATGAATAATCTTGAAGATTATGATCATTTATCATTTTTTCCAAGTCTTCTAAAATTCTATTTCAGATTCACATCATTGCATGCATTTATGAAATAAAGCATGAAAATCAACATTTCAATTAAGATTACTAAGATATAAAGGGACATTTCTAAAAATGTGCCATAAACATAATCTATGACATGAATCAGGAAAAATTTTTCCTACTGTTTTGCTAATTGCATGATCCTGATCAATCATTATAGTCTTTGGTGACTGATTACCAATTGATTGCAAGAAAGACTTGAACAGCCATGTGAAGGAAGTAGTAATCTCATCTAACAAAAAATGCAGACCCAAACACTATTGTTTGTCGATGATGATTAATACCCACAAAGGGAGCACATATTAGGTTATACCTATTGGTACAATAAGTTGTATAAAAAACCACAATATCTCCAAAGCAATCAAAATCAATTCTTGATCTACCATCTCTCCAAAAAAAAGTTTGCCATTCGATTTTCTTGATCCACTTGAACTGTGTAAAAAAAATATTGGATATTCACTTGCTTTAACCTTGAAATGGTTAAGTAAACTTTGACCATATCCAACTTCAATCATCATCATCTTTTGTTTGTTAATGTCATTATAAAAATCTTGTTTTGTAAACCAGACATTTTTAGTTCCACCAACTTTATTTGACATGTAGGAGTAAACATTGTAGGAGCACTAACTATTGAATTAATGACATTAGCTTTATCTACTGGAACTGATTGAGCTAACCTGAGTCGATATCTTTTTGAAGGAGCTGTTAACTCATGATTATGCTTAGATAAAACAAGTGGCTTTCCATTGATCATCTTGTACTGTAAAGCGAATCATTGCCGGACATCCAGTTCTTGTTTCCAATTTGTTATGTTTTTTTTTTGTATCTCAACATCTTCAAAATATTTGAGACCTTGTGTGGAACAATAAAAGTCTTTAGTACGAATAATCTTTGTGCCAAAAATATATCTATTTTTTCCTTTTCGAACATTGAAACCAATGCGATGGATATAATTAGTATACAAATTATAAGCTTCATCTTCACTATTCACCACAAGTCCCTTCAAATTAGCATTATCAATTTCTATCCTATTATATCTCTATCAAATTAATCATATAATTATATAAAACGATTACAAAATCTAAAAAAAAAATCAAATTACTCAAATCAATAGCAAGCATGGATGATATGGTAAGGAAGATTCATAAAAAACTTTCTCATCCACCTAGATATTATGCAAAATTATAAAAAGTAAAAAAAGAGATAAAATTATAAAAAAAAATTCTCGTTCACCTCAAACCCAAAAAAGACCTTACATTTTCTTTTTGTTCTTTCGCTTTCTAATCAACCAAACAAAAACTAAAGTTTTGATCCCACGATCCAAATACCCAATTCCTAAATAAAACAAATTCCAAGTAAAAAGATAAAATAAAATTTAAACCTATACTGATCTGGGTATAAACCAAAACTTATAAAACAGAACAAATAAGATGTTAACGGACCTTCAAGCTATGCAGGCTTTTTGGGTATTTCTCTGTCGTTGAGTAATTCAATTACCACAATGCAAATTAATCTAAATATATTAGACGTGGATGAGTCGAATAGGAGGTAACTAATATATATATATCTCATTAGTTGTCTTATTTGCACTTCAAATCTTTTGAAAGAAAAGGAGCAAATTTTTTTTACCATTATCACAAAAGTTTACACAAGCTCCTCGATTACTTTAAAAGTTATACATAATAAAAGTTGTAAGGTACATAAGAAAATATTTATATAATATTTTTAATTATAATAAATATATAAATATTTTATATATATTTATTTGTAGGAATCTTTTGGAATTTTTAAAGTAACAATTACACCAATACTAATTAAAGATGAGTCGTGGTATAATTATTGTAAAGAATGTAAAAGTTATATTTCTTAATGGGAATGGAATGGAGTGAAAACACGTGATGATTTTATTCAGTGTGGTATAAAGTATAACATTGGTTTATAAAATTGTATATCTTTTAATCTTAATTTAATTTTACTTTATAAAATCAATGATTAAACTAATTTTGTAAGTTGTTTTGGATAATAATGAATAAACATTTATGATTTTGTTTGACGATGACATAAATAATTATATGTTTATTTATTTCGTGAACTTTTTATTCGAGTTGAAAATGGAATTGAACCTATAATATCTGATGAATTAATACTTTTGGTAGATGAAATGGTGAAAAATATGAGAGTGAGGAAACATGTTAGATGAAAATTTTATTTCAGCGTAATACATGATAAATTGTGCAATTTTGGCAACAACAAACAACAATGTAGACAAAATCAATGAAAATGTGATGAATATATTTTCAAGTAATAGTAAAACATTCAACAGTTTTGACCAAGCTTTGGATAATACACATATTAAATACACTTCTACCAAATGGTTTGGTTTCACACAAATGAGACTTAAATGTAAGTTGTTCGTTGATACTTTTAAGAAATTTGGATTCATCAAATAGCTTGTGTAATGGAATAAGAATAGTCGGTAAATGTTTCAATAATAATTGTAATATGCACTAAGAAAGCGATTGGTTAGCATGTTGGAAAGCAAGCCCTTTTATCAAGAATTTCACTCTCACCTATAGAACATGAAAATATCTTTTTTAGTTTAAGCGAAGGCAATTTCCAATACGTCTTTATTTTTCTTTGATTATTAATAAAACACAAAACCAAATAGTACCAATGGTAAGAGTGTATTTTCCACAACATTTTTTTTTCTCTTATTAAAAAAATTATGTTGCATTATTTATTGGAGTGTTAATGTCTTCACAAAAAGTGTTAGTCAAGTAGAAAAATAACACACACAATATATATATATATACACAAAAAAAATATGGTATATAAAAATATGTTACGACAAGAAAAGTACATATACAACATTTATTTTATAAAAAAAGATAAAATTATTATGTGCATTTATAATATAACTAATTTATTTATATCCATTTTGTAACGACAGAAGAGTCAATGGTGTCAGAAAGTGTGGTTTCAAAACTTTGTTTATATAAACTATTTCAAAACTTTGTTTATATAAATTGGACTAGTAAATATTTTTATTAAATATTTACAGAGTTATATTAAAATTAGATTGAGTTTCAATTAAGTAATTTTGTCAAATAAGGGACTAATTAAGGTATAAGAACTAAACTGTAAAAGTGTCAAAAGTTTAATTCTTAAGGGATCTTTAATTAAAATTCAAAGTAAGGGACTAAAATAATAATTATGCCTTTAGAACTATAGTGGTCGGTTTTATTTGTAATTTTAATAACATTTTGGTTTAAATAAAATCATAAAATAAAGATTTAATTAAATTAATCATAAGAAACAAATAGCCGTAGTGGATTGAAAGAGAAAGAAAAATTTTCTTTTTACTTTCTCTTAGCTTTCAAAACAAAAAAGATGGAGAAGGTATTTTCAGGTACATACAGTCGTGTTCCTTACACAGCTTAAAAGACAATTGTGTGATTTGCAGGTTTTGGTTGATTTTTCGTGTACACAACCATGGTTTATTACCCAGTCTAGCGACACGGCTCTGTGACATGTTTTAGAATATTTACACTTTTGACCCACACGACCTTGGTCAGTGTATACGGTTGTTAGCAAGGTCGTGTGACTCCAACCTCATACGACATCAGTCTATTGCACGGCTTGCCTACACGACCATGTGACCTATCCTACATGGCTTTAGTAATTCCACACTGTTAGGGGACACGGCCGTGTGACCTCTGTTTGTAGATTTAAAAGATTTAGAACTAAAATTTGTAGTATTGAAAGAGGAACTTAAAAAGCAAAGTTTGCTCCCTTGCACATATTTGTTTGCTACGTCTAGTAGGTTCTTATTTCTTTTAAGTTTTCAGTGTGTGTTTTTGTGGTTTTTCTAAGGTTTTTGGGTTGCGCCATTAAGATTAATTACTTGATTTCTTTAAATTTAAGGACATTTTGTATGGGCAAAATAGGGGAATAGAAATAGGTTTTACTATATTATCAGTGGATGATAAGGAAGAGGAAGCTGTTCAATTGCAAAGAGGGCTAGATCCAATTTCTGTGGAAAAAAGAATTATGTTTGGTAGGGTGTTTTTTAATAGCAAGTGTTATACATTTTCCAGCAATGAGAAGCACAATGACAAATCTTTGGCATCTAGTTAAAGAGGTTCAGATTTTAGATTTGGGTGAAAAAAGATTTTTGTTTAGATTTTTTCATAAGATGGATCTAGAGAGGGTTTTGAAAGGATTTCCATGGACTTTTAACAGTCATTTAATGTCAGTTCATCATTTGGGAGAGGGAAAGGATCCGCTGAAGGTGCCTTTAATCTTTGCAAATTCTAGGTTCAAATTCACGATATGCCTTCAGGATATTTCTCTGAAGCGCTGGCAAGATAAATAGGGGACTTTATTGGGAAGGTCTTAGAAAATGATGGCATAAATCTAGGTAGAGGGGTGCGAAATCATCTTCGTGTGAAGATACAGATGGATGTGAGGCATTCTTTGAGAAGGAAGAGGAAGGTTTTAGCTTCATTTGGGATTTGCTCGTATCAATTTTAAATATGAAAGATTAATTTTAAATTTTTTGTAGTTGACTAGGTCATAGCGATTCTTTCTGTCAAGCGAATATGGATCTAGGGTTTGAAGTAGTTGAGATGGGATAGGACCTATCTTTAATAGCTCAATCTAGAAAAGCACTTATGATAAAAAATGTATGGTTGAGGGAAGAGGGGAAGAGACAAGATGGGGGCTAATTTGGGTAGAAACAAAAGGGGGGAAGAGAATGTAAGAGGGTTCAGAGGCTATATTGACCCCATATTGGGGGTGAATTTAGAAAGGGGTCGTAGTCAGAATCTGGATATAGAGGGATCCAATCGAATTTACAAGGTTGAGTAGATATGGACCAAGATTCGGCAATGTGTGTAATGAAGGGTTGTGATGGGAAAAAGAAGCCTAGAAAGGAGAGTCATAAATTTATGGAAGGGCAAGATGTGGGGTCCTTGGTTGTGAGGAACAAGATGGTATTGGAAAAAAGTCATATTATATCG
The DNA here is from genome assembly GCF_007990345.1 of Gossypium hirsutum. Taxonomy (NCBI): domain Eukaryota; kingdom Viridiplantae; phylum Streptophyta; class Magnoliopsida; order Malvales; family Malvaceae; genus Gossypium; species Gossypium hirsutum. The sequence goes on from NC_053436.1 coordinate 93,559,732, forward strand.
ATGGCTGTTAAGGGGCAAGTCGACCGGTCGCAATGAAAATCTGTAGTTGGAATGTTCATGGATTTGGGAGTCTACGGGCTATTAAAAGGTTTCGGTATGTATTAAAACTGTACAATCCCTAGGTAGTCTTCATCATAGAGACTAAACTGGGGAAGATATGAATGGAAAATGTTAGAAAGAAATGTGGTTTTTTAAATGAGATTGATATTGCACCAGATGGATCAAAAGGAGGTTTATGTTTGGCATAGAAGGATAATACCAATATTTAAAAATTCATTCGGCCTATCACATTGATGTCGCATTGAAGGTGTAGCGACGTAAAAATTTTGGTTTCGGGTCGCTAATTGTGGCAATCTAGTGAAAAAGTTTGGAAACTGAAGTTCGATTTTAAAATAAAGAGGGAGTCGCCACTGATCCTTTTTCCTAGGTGTGATCGGACACCTAATAAATTTATTTTTAAAACAAAAGAAGGCCGAGTTTAGGTCTACGTTAAAATCAGAGACAAAGTAGGGCTCGGGAGTCAGTTACGCGCGAGGAAGGTATTAGCACCCTCGCGACGCCCAAAATTGGTATCTTTTAAACATGTGTTGTCTTAATTTTCAAAAAGGCTAGTTCAATTTAAATTCCAATCGTGATCCGATTTAAAAGACGAGAACTTTCAATTTTTGATTTTTGAGAAGGATATACCATTTTAACATGAGCCGACAAATTCCATCCAACATAGCGATGAGATTTACGACTTAATGTTAAATCGATATATTGCCTCGATTAGTAATTAAAACATAAAAGATATTCATGAAATAAGAATAAATCAAAGAAGCAAACAATGACATTATCAATGAAAAAGGTTAACATAATACTAGAGCAGTAGCAAAACAGTAATAATAATATTTAAAAGAGAAATAAAACCAAACATGAATAAATATAAAGTACATTTAGTAATAATAATATAAGGTAACAGATAAATATGCAAAAATATAATATGTGACATATATACATGATATGATATTTAAAAGAATTGTATAAATATAATGGTATCCAAGAATATACGGATAATATGATATTAAAGGTATATACATAGTATATAAAAGAAAATATGTATGTGGAAATGTATAAGAAATATATATATAACTAGTAATATTAAAGATATATACATAACATATATAGAACGTATACAATACGTACATACCTTAGAAATGATAATAAAACTATTTTGTACACTACACAAATACATACATACATATATAAATATATATATAAATAATAGTATTAGAAATATACCATATAATATTAGATATATATATATAATAGTATAAAAAATATAACTAATAATATTAAAATATATAATAATATATATAAAATATAATATTAAAAACTTATATACATCACGTATGTGAAGAATACATATAATATTAAAACATTTACATGATATATACATATTAGAAATAAATAGCAACTAATAATAGTAATATTAGAAATATAATGAAGTATAAAAAAACGAATATAATATAATAGTAATATTAAAATAAAGTAATTAAAATAGTACTATATATAAATGTATGAATATATACATATATAATATACTTATGTTAATATTAATAATAATGCTAAAACTAGAAATAATAATCATTAGTAGTAATAATACTTTAAAAATAATTAATATATTAATAAAAGATAATAGTAATAATATTAATAATATGTAAAAAGAATAAAAATAAACGAAAAAGGACTAAATCGGCCTAAGAACAGAATTTCGGGGCGAATTTAAAAAGAAATAAAGAAGTAAAGAACCAAAATGAACACGCGTGAAAACAATGGGGACCAAAAGCGTAATATTCTCTATTACCCAAAACGCAGCGCAGCGCGGAAGGATTAAATTGATGAACGGGCAAAACTCTGGGGCCAAATTAAAATATTAAAAACCTGATTGTAAAATCATAAAAAAGCGGAGGGGCTGAAAGCGCAATTAGCCCCTCCACTTAAAAAACACGCGGATCCTGAGTGGGTATGGTCGGGTCGACCCGATCCAGCGGCCTAAATGGCGCCGTTTCGTTTAGTAAAACGGGGGGACCAAAACGGTGCGTTTTGGTCCCCTATATAAGTTAAAAACTTTGTAAAAATTTCATTTGGCAACAGCAGATAGAAAAAAAAAAGAAAGAGAAAGGAGAAAAGAGAGAAGGGAGGAAGGAGAGGGGGGAGAAGAGGGAGCTCCGGCCATGGGCCGGTCACCGGACGGCCACCGGAGCCTCGCCGGCGCCGGCGCCGGCGCCGGCCAAAAGGTAAAAATTTATTTTTTTTATATTTTTATATGTTTTATATTTTTGCACTATATATGTGTATAAATATGAGTAGAAAATGACAAAGAAAAGAAAATAGAAAAATATGAAGCCGATTCAATAAAAATTTAAAGTCACCTTTTTTTTATTTTGATTTTCGATCTTGTAGTTCCTCTATTGTTTTATCACTGCTTGTGTATTGAAGTTATTTCTCTCTTTTTTTACTTAAAAATTCCCCCCTTACATCTATTTTTCTTCGGGCTTTTATAGCCTTTATAAAATTTATTTAATATTGTTGTCCATCTTCTTTTTGGTCTTGCAGGGAATGGGCAAACGGCGGAGGCAGAGGCATGATGGTACAGAGGAGCAGGTGGCCGACATGGTGGCATGGAGAGCTGGGCGTGGCAGACGAGGAGGCCACGCGAGGCATGCGGCGCTAGGGTTAGTGGGATTAGGGTTTCTGAATGCTGGTCTTGGGCTAGGGATTTGGTATTGGTTTGGGCTTGTTTTGTTTAATGGGCTTATTGGGTTAGGGGTTTTTGGATTAGGGCAGGTTAGTTTGGGCTAGGTTAGTTGGGTTTTGGGTTTAGTTGTTGGGCTTTGGGGGTGGCCCAAAATTGGCCTGTACAGCTGCCCCTCTTTGCTTATTGTCGTGTAACGGGAATGGAGCAAAGACATAATGAAAGGCCAATTTTGCCTGGTCTTGCTGGGTCTTGACTTCATTGGTGCTCTTCTAGTTCAGATAATCTTCTTCCAGTCCACTGCATCTTGTAGCTTTAGATTCAATCCACTACATCCTCTGACATATGCCTTGTAGCTTCGATCTATTCTAATGTAACTTCAAAGATATGTGATTTGTGGCTTTGATCTGCTTCCATGTAGCTTCATAAAGATAAGATCTGCAGCTTCAATCTGCTCTTTCATCACTTCAGTGAGATGAGATTCGTGATCTTCTCTTTTGTAACTCTAGCGAGACAAGACTTGATATCCTCGATCAATTCCACTGCGACCTCAGGGAGACAAGACTTGCAATTTTTGACCGGTTCCACTATAGCTTCAGGGAGACCAAGTCTGGTGTCTTTCATCAACTTCAATTCTTTATTCTTACTTGGCATGTGATCTTGAGCCCAACTCATTTCTCGCAATATGAATTGACTCTTTAAAAACAAAAACTAAAGATACCTCAACATGTGAACTGAGGCTCAACTCACTTTTCGCAATATGAGTTGATTGTTTTGACAACAGAAATTGAAATTACCTCAGCGTGTCTTGAGGCTCAACTCATTTCTCGCAATATGAGTTGAATTTTTGAAAACAGAAATTGAAATTACCTCAATGTGTCTTGAGGCTCAACTCATTTCTCGCAATATGAGTTGATTCTTTCAAAAACATAATAATGAAAACAGAAATGGAAAATACCTCGGTGTGACCTAAGGCTCAACTCACCTCTCGCAATATGAGTTGAAATTAAAACACAAAAATTGAAAATACCTCGGCGTGTGTCCTGAGGCTCCATTCACCTCTAGCAATATGAATTGATTTTTGAAAACATAAATTGAAAAACAGAAATGGAAAATACCTCAGCATGTCCTGAGGCTCAACTCACCTCTCGCAGTATGAGTTGGTTTTTGAAAAACATAAATTGAACAGGAATTGAAAATACCTCAACGTATCTTGAGGCTCAACTCACCTCTCGCAATATGAGTTGATTTTCTTGAAAAGCAGAAATTGAAAATACCTCAATGTGTCTTGAGGCTCAACTCACCTCTCGCAATATGAGTTGATTTTTTTGACAACAGAAATTGAAATTACCTCAGCGTGTCCTGAGGCTCAACTCATTTCTCGCAATATGAGTTGAAATTTGGAAAACAAAAATTGAAATTACCTCAGCGTGTCCTGAGGCTCAACTCACCTCTAGCAATATGAGTTGATTTTGAAAAACAAAAATTAAAAGGCTTAACTCACTTCTCGCAATATGAGTCAATTTAAAACATAAACTAAAAATACCTCGGCGTGCCCCGAGGCTCAACTCACCCCTCGCAATATGAGCTGATTTTTGAAACAAAAGGAATTAAAATACCTCAGCGTGACCTGAGGTTTGACTCACCTCTCGCAATATGAGTCAATTTTTGAAACATAAACTAAAAATACCTCAGCGTGTGACCTGAGGCTCAACTCATTTCTCACAATATGAGTTAAGTTTTTGAAAACATGAATTAAAATACCTCAGCATGACCTGAGGCTTGACTCACCTCTCGCAATATGAGTCAATTTTCCTTGGAAAGCATGAATTAAAAACGTCAAAATACCAAAACCAGTCCTTTGGTAGAACTCGGGTATCTTTTCCTTTGATTCAGTGCGACTCTCATTCAAGATTTCTTGCTTTTCTGGATTACCTGTATATGCCATGCATGATGTCATCATGATATGCACATGTTTGTCTTAAATGCCTTTATGCCTACATGATTATGCAGTGTTCCTTAAGCATATTGGTCGTATGTCATTTTCGCCATGATTGTTGAGGATCTGCGTTCATTGCTTTGATTCTCGACCTTCTCTTCAGGCCTCATACTTGTCTTCGAGCTTTACGAGTAATCGACGTTTCTCAGATATCACCCTTTTTGCCCTTGGTTAAACTTTGTTCTTACTTTGAAGATCTTGCACTTATCAAATTCTTATCCGGGTAATGCTTGATATTTCTTTTGTTTAGAGTATGTCATTTCACTATTTATCATTAAATAAACACATAATGAGATGCATGAAAATGGTCAGGTAGGGACACAAAGGATATCTCATATTCCTTTATTTCAAGTGTGGCAAACAAAGAAAGTTAACCAATGAGAGTAAAAATGTAAAAAAGAAAGAAAATGTCGTATTCAACGGATACAAATGCTCTAAATATTCAACACATGAACTCTTCCACGTTCCTCAATCAATAATCTTTTCGAGCATGGCTTCTTGCGTAGAAAATTTCGAGCTTTCAGAAATGCTTCAAATACTGTAGTCTCACTACTTGACCTATCGTTCGACCGCCAGGTTTGTTTCATTAGGACGCCCTCTCGGGTTTTCATCCTAATCTTTTTGTACTAATCAAGACGCCCTTTTCGGGTTTTCGCCCTGATCCCTTTTTTTTTTAAATATGCCATTTTCGGGTTTTCATCTTAAGCATAATATTTTTTCACCGCATCTGAATTCACCGGATTCGGTAACTCCTTCCCTTCCATCTCGGTAAGGATTAAAGCTCCTCCTGAGAATGCCTTTTTTACAACGTATGGTCCTTCCCAATTTGGTGCCCATTTTCCTCGCAGGTCTTTTTGTATTGGGAGAATCTTTCTCAGAACGAGTTCTCCTTCATGGAACTCTCTTGGTCGTACCTTCTTGTCATGGGCTGCGATCATTCTCTTTTGGTACATTTGCCCATGACAAATTGCCCTTAGACATTTTTCTTCAATGAGGTTCAACTGATCATATCGAGCTCGAAACCATTCTGCTTCTTCTAACTTGGATTCCATCAATACTCGCAGAGAGGGGATCTCAACCTCGATAGGTAGCACAGCTTCTATTCCATAGACTAGAGAGAAAGGAGTTGCTCCCGTAGATGTTCGCACAGATGTACGATATGCAAACAAAGCAAATGGAAGTTTCTCGTGCCAATCTTTATATGTCTCAGTCATTTTCCCAATGATCCTCTTAATGTTCTTGTTAGCTGCTTCAACAGCCCCGTTCATCTTTGGGCGATAGGGTGAGGAATTATGATGCTTTATTTGGAACTGCTCACACACTTCTTTCATCATCTTATTGTTCAGATTCATGGCATTATCTGAGATGATTCTTTCAGGCAAACCATATCGGCAAATGATTTCCTTTTTCAAAAACTTGTACACTGCAGTCTTCGTCACGTTGGCAAACGAAGCGGCTTCAATCCATTTTGTGAAGTAATCGATAACCACAAAAATGAATCGATGTCCATTTGAAGCTTTTGGAGAAATTGGCCCTATGACATCCATGCCCCACATAGAAAAAGGCCACGGAGAAGTCATGACATGAAGGGGTGAAGGGGCTACATGAATTTTATCGCCGTAGATTTGACATTTGTGGCATTTTCTGGTAAAATTGATGCAGTCACTTTCCATTGTCAGCCAATAATAACCGAGTCTCATGATCTTTCTGGCCATATTGAAACCATTGGCATGCGTTCCGCAAATTCCCTCATGGACCTCTTCAAGTATTTTTCTGGCTTCAACATCATCCACACATCTCAAAAGCATCTGATCCTTTCCTCTTTTATACAAGATATCCCCATCAAGAACAAATCCCGCTGCCATTCTTCTAATTGTTCTTTTATTGTTCTCATTCGCTTGTTCGGGATACCTTTGATTCTTGATATATTCTAAGATATCATGGAACCAAGGCCGTCTGTCTACTTCTTTCTCAATGCTACAACAGTGTGCAGGGACTTCGTATATGCTCATTTTGAGGGGCATCATTTCTGCTTCTCTACTTGCTTTGATCATTGAAGCCAAAGTGGCTAGGGCATCAGCCAGTTGGTTCTCTTCTCGTGGGAAGTAATGAAAAGTTATTTCTTTGAATTCCTTGATCAATCCAGCCACTAAATCGCTGTACTTAATCAATTTTGAGTCCCTCACTTCCCATTCTCCACGGATTTGGTAAATCACTAGGGCTGAGTCCCCGTACACCTCCAAGATCTCGATGTTTCGTTCGATAGCTGCACGAAGCCCCATGATACAGGCCTCATATTCTGCGATATTATTGGTACAGAAGAAGTTCAGTCTTGCAGTGAACGGATAATGATTCCCGTCTGGTGATACCAGGATTGCTCCAATTCCATGCCCTAAAGCATTTGACGCACCATCAAAGCACATCTTCCATGACTTCTCTTTTGATGACTCGGATTCTATTTCTGTGATGCACATTAAGTCTTCGTCTGGGAAATCGAATCTTAAAGGCTCATATTCCTCTGTCGTTCGAGTTGCAAAGAAGTCAGCTATTGCGCTCCCTTTTATTGACTTCTGACTTACATAGGCAATGTCATATTCCGAAAGGAGGATCTGCCATCGTGCCATTCTTCCTGACAGTGCCGGAGATTCCATCATGTATTTTATTGGGTCTAGCTTTGAAATTAGCCATGTCGTGTGATACAACATATATTGTCTGAGTCTCCGAGCTACCCAAACCAGAGCGCAACAATATTTCTCAATGGACGAATATTTTGCCTCATATTCAGTGAACTTTTTGCTGAGGTAGTAGATCGTCTTTTCTTTTCTCCCTGACTCATCATGTTGCCCCAGTACGCAACCCATTGAGTTTTCAAACACGGTCAGGTAAAAAATTAAGGGTTTTCCAAGGGTCGGTGGTACTAGCACAGGAGGATTAGACAGATATCGTTTTATCTTATCGAAGGCCACTTGGCACTCCTCGTTCCATTCTCCCGGGTTATGTTTTCGAAGGAGTCGAAAAATTGGGTCGCATTGGTTGGTAAGTTGAGCGATAAATCGGGCGATGTAATTTAATCTCCCTAAAAATCCTCTAACTTCCTTTTGCGTGCGCGGAGGTGGTAATTCTTGGATGGCTTTTATTTTATCTGGATCAACTTCGATACCTCTTTCACTGACAATGAAGCCTAGCAACTTTCCCGAGGTAGCCCCGAATGTACATTTGGCGGGATTAAGCTTTAGCTGAAACTTTCTCAGCCTTTCGAACAACTTCTTGAGGTTCATTACATGCTCTTCTTCTCCTCGAGATTTAGCAATCATATCATCGACGTAGACCTCTATTTCCTTATGCATCATGTCATGGAATAATGTCACCATAGCCCTCTGATATGTTGCCCCAGCATTCTTTAACCCGAATGGCATCACCTTGTAGCAGAACGTTCCCCACATTGTTATGAAGGTAGTTTTCTCCATATCCTCAGGGGCCATCTTGATCTGATTATACCCCGAGAATCCATCCATGAAAGAAAACAATGAATGTTTTGCTGTGTTGTCCACCAACGTGTCAATATGTGGCAAGGGAAAATTATCTTTTGGGCTTGCTCGATTCAGGTCACGGTAATCCACGCACATTCGTACTTTTCCATCTTTCTTTGGTACCGGGACTATATTAGCCACCCATTCTGGATATTTGGAGGCTTGTAGGAAGCCAGCGTCAAATTACTTCTTGACTTCCTCTTTTATTTTCAACAGCATTTCAGGCCTCATCCGTCTTAATTTTTGCTGGATGGGCTTGCATTCTGGCTTTAATGGGAGCTTATGGACCACTAAATCTTCATCTAGCCCTGGCATGTCCTGGTATGACCACGCGAAAACATCTTTGTATTCGCGGAGTAAGGTGATCAAACTATGCCTGGTACTTTCTGAAATAGAAGTCCCAATCTTCACTTCTTGTTTCCTCTCTTCAGTGCCCAAATTTATTGTTTCCACAGATTCTTCATGAAGCAGAACCTGTTTATCCTCTTGTTCCACCATCCTTAACAATTCAGGAGACGAGACATAATCTTCAGCATTTTCTTCGGCTTCAAATTCTCCTAAGCAAACAGCCTTCTCAAAATCAATTTCAAGATTCGTAACGGGCTTATTCATGTCGTCAATATCTGAGCACCTGAAAGTTGAATGGAAAAGGAAGCTATAGGGGGACATCCAAGTATTGGAAACAATAAACAAATGTTATGTCATGGTAATGAGGCAAATGTAAGGATGGGAACATGATTATGAAATTAGTGATAATGCGAAAAATCGTGACAAAATGCATCTTCATTGATATTCATTTAAACGATAAAGAGCGAATGCAAACTCTTACAAAAGAATTCTATTATATCTAAGGACACAATAGAAGGTTGATGTTTAGCATTACTCTGAAGGCTTATAAACTACAAGAAGCTCCTCAGCAATCCAATTGTTCAACATGAAACCAGGAGGGCAAGGGCGTATCCTCGAGACATCTTTACTTGCACCAGCTTCTTTGTCAATGACATTTATACTGACATTCTGAAAATCCCTTTCAATTAATCCGAGCATGTTTCGTGGATCATCTTGTCCAGGGTACATCATTCCCGCAGATGTAAATGTTTTTGACAAAGGAGGGTACTCTATTGGTTCCCATTCTGGTTCTCGGCCCAAAGTTCTTGCAATTCTTCTCTCTTGATCCTTCTTCCACTGTCTTCTTCTTTGGCGCATGTCAGGCTGGAACCCCAAACCGTATCGGGCCTTGTGGTGCACTGGCTTTAAAGCCCTCACTATTCCTTGCAGATGTCTCCCTAAACCTCTTCTCGCACGAGCTCCCCTTCCTACGGTCAACTTGACACCCATTCTGGTATTTCTCGACAGTTTTGGCGTCGGAATTCTATTTCCCTCAGCGACGAAAGTGGCATTGATGAATTCAAGGGATCGAAAAGAACATTCCACTGCGTCCTTGCTTACTTCCAGGTATGGCGCATCATCAGAGATAGATGCGACGATGTCTTCTTCGCCCTCGACTGTGACCAAACAGCCATCCATGATGAATTTCACCTTTTGATGGAGGGATGATGGGACTGCTCCAGCAGAATGAATCCAAGGTCTTCCCAAAAGGCAGTTATAAGAGGGTGTAATGTCCATGACTTGGAATTCGATCTCATAGATGTAGGGGCCCACTTCCAAAGGGATTTCGATCTTTCCCATGACTTCGCGCTTCGTCCCGTCGAATGCCCTTACCATGGAATGACAGGGCTTTAAGTAGGACAAATCCATCGGTATTCTGGAAAGTGTAGCCAATGGCATAACATTTATCGCTGACCCATTATCGATGAGTACGTTCGGTATTATGTAGCCCTTGCAGTGGGTCGTGATATGCAGCGCTTTCACCGAGCCTCTACCATTTGGCGGTATCTCATCATCACTAAAAGAGATGAAGTTGTCCGCATTCAGATTATTTACCCACCTATCAAGCTTTTCGACAGATGTGTTGTTGGCCACGTAAGCTTGATTTAACACCTTCAATAAAGCGTTCCGGTGTGGCTCTGAATTTAATAGTAGAGATAGAACTGAGATTCGTGCTGGCTACTTGCTCAATTGTTCCACCACACTATATTCGCTGTGCTTAATAAATTTCAAGAATTCTTGAGCTTCTTCCTCATTCACAGGCTTTGTAGTTTCTTGCACGGGTGGAATTTCTTGCTCGACTTTGACCTCGTACATCACTGCTTTCCCTTTTTACTTCGAGTCGCTACTTTTCTTTACCGGTTCAACTTCTTTAGAATAGCATCGTCCACTTCGAGTAAAATGACCTACCTCTCCAACATCTTCAGTTATGGCTTTGGACTTTTCCACTTCCGGTGTAACGATATTAACATCATATTTCCACGGTACTGTTTTGTTGTCCTTATACGGGAAAGGAGATGGTACTTCAATTACAATCTGTGGTTTCAATAGCTCTCTCATCGCGTCGTAATAAATTACCAACGGTCGATCAGCACTATAAGGGGGCCCTGATGATTGGCTATCAGAGACGCATACTTCTCTTTCGTTGGCATCTTCACTCTTGTTAAGGACCTTAATCTCCTTATTATCCATCCGGTCTTGAAGTAACCTTTTAAAGTCCTCACATGACTGAATGTCATGTCCAACAATCCCATGAAAATTGCAAAAACTTTGACCTTCTTCTCCAAAATTCTATCAGAGTGACAGAGTAATCCTTTCTTAACCAATACCTCCCAGATTTTCTGTAGAGGCGTCATTATTTCTGATACACATCTTCTGACCTTCCATTCATCCTCTTTCCCCACTGTGCTCACATTCCCTTCGGTATGGTTAGGGAACGGGTTCCCCGTGGCATTACTAGCACTATCGAATCGTAGGATACCCGCGTCAATGAGTCTTTGAACTCTCCTTTTGAAAGCGAGACAGTTCTCAGTAGAGTGCCCTGGGTTCCCTGCATGGTATGCACAACTAGCGTTTGGATCGTACCACTTTGGGTATGGAGGTTTAAGGGGTGCCATGTAATGGGGAGAAATTAGCTGTTTTTCTAAAAGTTTTGGGTACAATTCCCCATACGACACAGGGATGGGGGTAAATTGCGGTCTTTCGGGATTATACCTTGATTGGCTTTGGGCGGGTACCGTGTTTTGTGGGAAAGTGGTGACGGGTCTTTGGTTGTTCGTGGCGTATACGGGGTAGGACGGATGTGGTGCTTAGTAGTAAGGGGTTTGAGGGGGATAATAGGAATTCGGGGGTGGATAATTTCGAGGTCGGGGTTGGTTAGGATACGAATTGGGAATGTAACGACTCCCAGTTCCCACCATGTGGGCTTCTGGCTCTTTCTTCCTTAAGGGTGCTGTTTTTCTTGAGCCTTCTGATCCTTCCATTCTACCGCTCTTGACGGCATTCTCTATGAGTTCGCCAGATATTACAATATCCGCGAAATCTTTCGTGGCACTTCCCACTAATTTGTCATAAAACGGTGTCTTTAAAGTATTGATAAAGAGAACGGTTATCTCCGTTTTTGTTAGTGGGGGTTCCACTTGAGCTGAGACGTCTCTCCATCTCTGCGCATACTGTCTAAAGGTCTCTGATGGCTTTTTCTCCATCATTTGCAAGGTCATACGGTCTGGCACCATATCCGATACATGCTTGTACTGTTCGCAAATGCTGACGCAAGTCATTCCAGGATCGAATCTTTTCTCTACTAAGTTGATTGTACCACCGAAGAGCTGACCCTGTTAGACTATCTTGAAAGCAATGTATGAGTAGTTTATCCTCGTTCACATAACCAGTCATTTTCCGACAGAACATAATGAGATGTGCTTTCGGGCACCTTGTCCATCATACTTCTCAAAATCAGGCACTTTGAACTTCGGAGGCAAAATTAGATCAGGTACCAAACTGAGTTCCTTGGCACCTAGTGCGGAGAAGACTTCAGTGCCTTCTATTGCTTTGAGTCTTTCCTCTAGACTCCTATATTTTGCGTCATGGTTATCCAATTTCAACTTGGCTACCTCTGCTGGGTCATCCAGATCTGGAACTAGTGGATTAGCAGAACTAGCTCCTGGGTTCGACGCTAACATTCCTTGCCCCAAATTAGTGGGTGGAGCAGGTGCATAGGTCGATGTTCCAAGCCAGTGGGTTCCTCTTGAGTATACCCTCTTTGTATTGTATATACGGGCGGTGGAGTGATCCCAGGGGATAGAGTGAATCCTGATCATGGTGAATTCTTGACCGAGGTTCCATAACAGCGGGGTTCTGCATGGGCCATTTTCCTTTGACCAAAGTTGTCATCATCTCCATCATTTTAGCCATCTGATCTCTTTGCTCGAGTGATTCCTCTCGAGATATCACCATTAGGTCTCTCGTCTCTTGTTGCGATTTGGCCAGTTGCTTTTGTAATTCCTTTTGAGCTTTTTCCATCCTTTCAATTCTCTCATTGAATTCATTCTCCATTACTCTAGCTTGTCGGCGCGTTTTATACGGATGACGTGGTTCCAGTCTTGAAGTCTAGCAACTGCGAATTGTACGTTTTAACCTCAGCGAACGAGTATGGGATATACAATGAATGAACTGATGCATGAATGAATGCATGAATGTCAAATGAGTGTCAGTTATGAATGAAATGCAGAAATTGGTGTTGATTTCAAGATAGCCCCATATTTAGGCATTTCATTTATCACATAGTCTATTACACAAAGTTCTCACTTTTCCAACAGTTACACAATTTCCTAGCCACATTGTCTTGTTTCTTCACTTGCTCTAAAAACTCTGATATGCTCGATCTTTGGCTCGGGGGGAATTGGCAACTGAGAACTTCGGCTTCATCTGATAATTGAACAACTTGCATAGCCGCTTTACGAATTTCATTGATCAAGAAGTCAAGTTGCATTTCTTTTTCTTTGAGGGTTCCTTCATACGCGTGAATGTCCCTATCGTACTGCTCACTCTTTTCTTCTAGAACATTCAAGAGGTTATCTAATTGTTGTTGACGAGATTGCAGCATATTTTCTAGATCACATGTTTTCCTTTTTAATTCTTAATGTTCAGACTGACTATTCGCCAATTTTGCAGCCACTATTTCATACTCGGCGTTCTTCCTTCTTAACTCTATCACAGCGCGCGCAGCCTTTTCCTCCTCTTTCTTTGCTTTTCCCTTCCAAAACTCCATTCCTCCCTTGATATTGCTAATTTCTTCCTTCCATTCTGCTGTCGACTTGCCCAACCCGCTATTCTTTATAGTGTTTCTTAATTTCTTGTTTTCTAAATGAAGGTCCCTTAAGTCGTTTCTCACAATCTCGACTTCTCTTTGTACTTTTTCAGTCCTGGACCTTTCAACCTGAACTTCAATCTTCAGTTGATAGTTTTCTTCTTGAAGGGCACTAAGGTTCCGAGACATCTTGGCCTTTTCTCGTTCGAATTCTTGTCTTGCCATTTCTAGCTCAGACGGTGTTTCTCCGAGAAAGGATTCTGGATGGTGTAGTTTGTTGATGAGATTTGCTGACTATTTACCCGTTGCTTCCTCCATATGTCGTAATCTTGGGTAAGGGTATCAGCATACAAAGCTAATTCCATGAAATGAATTTCCTTCCAATACTTTGCAGTGTCTCGGACTCTCTTCATATATCCTTCACCCGCGAAAGTGAACTCGAACTGTGCTAATCATCCAGTTGCGGGGAGGAATTGTCGCGAAGAAAACTGCCTTTGGACTAATAGCGGGGCATATCCAACTCCTCCCCATAACCCGAGTAGAGGTACCCAATCTTGGCTTCCACATTTGTATAGCAGAACTGAAGGACGGATCCAGGGTGCTCTCAATGTTATATTCTCGGCGCGAAGATTCTGAAAAACTGATACCCAATGTTTGCTCGGTGACTTCCTTCGGCCATTCTTTCTTGAGGTAAGCTTCTAGCGGGGAGAATGTTTTAGAAACATGTGGAACGGAGTGCGCTCTACCTTCCAGAAGTGACTCAAAATCCAAACATTGAGCAACTGCGCGCATCCGATTAAATCGTCCCTCTCCTTTTCTTCGACAACTATTCAGGGACCTGAAGGTCTCGCTAGGATGGTCGGGACAGGGTTGATTCCTTGTTTTAACCTTCGAAGAAATCAACTACTGCAACTTCGAGATGTCCGAGACTTTTGATGACCACCGTAATGGCCAAATATCCGAATTGAG